>NW_028186072.1:52681-83782 GCF_003343005.1 Rhea americana | reverse complement strand
CCCCCCCCCACTAATCTCTCTCTTTCTGAGGAAAACCTGGAATGTACGTGAAGAACAATTCAGGCTGCTTTGCTCACCCATCAGAATATCACTATGAGAAAAATAAAAGTAAAAAACAATCACAGACTAACCTTGAAAAAGGTATCTGCTTCTTCCAGTTCAATTTTACTGTTCTCATATAAAGCCACAGTGGCAGCCACCAGTAACCCAGGTTGTGTCTCCTTTAGATGAACAGCAAATTCAGTTGGAGTAATAATTCCTTCCTTATACTGTCTCAAGAGTTTTGGCTGCTCAACGAAACCACATGCCAGTATTGTCTACGGACATAGTCAGATATAAATCAGGTCAAGAATTCAATCCACATACAAATCAGCCCACCAAACTCAGTACTTGCTCAAGCAATCAAGCTTATATAGATGAAATGAAGGAAAGCCAGAGGAAGGAAATAAGTTCTCTTTCTACAATTTACAGAAGAGCTTTCTGGAGACCCACCTCTAATCTGTGTGCTGGAGCACTGACTGCTAAGTGGTATGCCATTTACCTGAATGCTGGAAGTAACAGGCTGTTGAAATTCGGAGTTACTACGCACATAAAAAGATAGGTTCTTATTACAAAATCCCACTCAGCCAAAACATAAGATGTTTTGAAAGTCACTGACTAGAAATTCAATAGGAGTACTTTGCTGAAGTATGATTTTTATTTGTAAACACCCCTGAAACAAAGATCAAAATGTGCTGTAAGATGTTCAACAGCAAATAATTTCTGGAATTTCGACTGCTTTCAGCATGACAAGATACTATTTCCCTTTTAAAGACACTGGTGACTAAGGGTGACTGTGCACTGGAACAAGTTGTCCAGAGACTTTGTGGAGTCTCCTTCCTTGGAGATATTCAAAAGCCATCTGGACACAATTCTGGGTAACATGCTCTAGATGACCCTGTCTGAGCAGGAGCATTGGACTAGATGATTGCAGAGGTCCCTTCCAAGCTCAACCATTCTGTGATTGTGTGAAATCATGCCCAAACAAATTAAGCAAATTACGCAGGAAATGTAAGGCAGACCTAGGAACAGATTTCAGATTTTTTTAGATCCCTGTGCATGCAGCTTGTCTTTCCTTTCCTTATTTTACTGAAAAACAGTAGTTTCCACAAGTTCACAATAAAAAGCTTTTTAAAGATGAGCGCCAAACAAGCCTTTTTTTAACAGGTCAGATTAAAAAGATTCCCCTCTAACCCACACATTTTGTTTTTCAGACCCTCTCTCATTCTTCACTCTTACATACTATGATGAAATGTGTATGCTTGCTCACAACATGGCTGTGAATAGATGAGACAGCAAGTGGTGCTAAATACCATTTGTGATACAGCACTCCATGGCTCCCCAGCCTTGCAATTCAAGCATCACTAATTCTCAAAGCTCCCCAGAGTTTCTCCTATTGATGTTTAATTTTGGAACAACTATCAGTTTATTTAAAAAGTTCTTAAAATGCCAACAGCTCACTCTCAGGAGGAGACTACATTTCAAGCTCCGTAACTTGTGAAATTAAACTGTCCTGATCAACCTTAACAAGTGATTTAAAGACTGGTCTCAGTCTAAAACCACATAGGAACATCTATGACAGAGAMTGCTTCACTAACAATGTTTTCTCCACTGATGTGGAATTCTTACTTTGTTACCACTAAAGTATGTTCTGATGCAGTCTTTACACSGGTTAAGTGCCTTAATTGCACCAGAAGAAAGATGGGAAATTGTATATGGCAATTGGATAAAGAAATTATGGCTTGTGTGCACCAAGGACATTCTTCTCCATGAGCAATCTTAAAAAGGCTGTTTGCATACAAACATTTAAGTTTTCATGGGCATATCAATCAAAAGTGGAGGAGTGGAAGAACAGTACTTAACAACCTTGCCATATAGGTGAAGAGCACTGGCTCTGCAGAGCCTGCTACATTCCAGTAAACAGCACTGAGTTTATCAAGAATTAATAGCTTTGAAAAACTCTGCGCGCTCAGTAAGGCTTTGCCAGGATAAGACTACTCTTCCTGCAAGATAAATGATACTGTCTCAGCATATTGCAGCCCTCAAGCCCAAGTCTGTTCTTGCAGACATTCAGTGGAGACCACACAGCAAATTGAGAGGAAAAGGAAAAGCAACTGAAAGGTTCTCTTACAGTAAAATACAATCACAAGCCAACCGCTATTGACTTGGGTTTTACAAAGGGTGAATAGCTCGTGCTTTATGCATATCTTACCTCCTTACAGGAGTCCATCTCATGTTTATACTTCATGAGATCTCCCATTTTCAGGGCCATGGAAGCCTTAGTAAGTGTCAGGAGCACTGATGGCATGATCTTTTCTACCTTCTGAAGATACTTCATGGCTGTCAAAGGACACACATTCCTCATGCAGGGACTGCAGAGAATATGTGGCAGCTCAGCAGGTTCAGCAGGACAGAATATTCGGAGAACTTTAGTTGTTGATTCCTATTAAAATAAAAGCCATTTAACAGTTTCAGCCTTTCCAGATATACAGTCTTTCACAGTACATGAAAATAGCTGTTTAAAAGAGAGAAACGGAGACAGACAGACAAACAGTTTAGCTATCAAATTACAGTGCTTTTCCTGCCTCCTACTCTCCTGGTAAAAGTAAAGAATTTTATCTGAGAGTGATTCACTTCATACTCTGGGGTGCTGAGAGAACATCCACCACAGTGAATCGATTTTACCAATCTGTTCAGTTTGGCAATGATCAAATAACAGTTTGTTTTGTTACAGAAATGGGGGTTTAAAGAAATGGGGGATGACAGAAATGTACAGAACTTTCCTAGTATGGAAGTACCTCTATGTGTGATTGGGAGCCATATCATTAGCAACATGCATCATGATAGCAAAACTGACAATATGCTGTTTGGAAGTGGACAGAAATATCACAACTTTCTCTTTACTGTTACTGAAATTGCTTGCTATTTTGTAAATAAAAGGAAATTAAATCCATGTGAAAGAAGAACTTTAAAACTCAGCTCAGCATTTTCAAAGGAAACTCAATCAAAATTTGACACACAGTTCTCAAAATTATAACTAAAGCAGCAGATTAAGAAAAAACAGTTTATTTTTTACTACCTGACTTAATTCTTCGTTTAAGTCTTCATTAAGAGAGTGAGTTAAGTAAAATATAAATCCTCTCTCATATTTGTGTGGTTTATCACCTTCTGAAACTACTCTCTCTAAAACCTCTGTCATGGATAAACCAGACATTCTGTAGTAAGGCAAAGCAAGGTGGTAATCCTTTATGTCAAACCTGAAAGCAAGAAAGAGGAAAGGGAAAAAATTGTTAAGGGCAACACCTTTGACACTGCTGTTTTTAAGAACTAAAATACATCAGTCAAAACTGCAGACACGTCAGTACCTGCAAATATCTAGASAGACAGATACTGAATAAAAGACCAGATTAAACTGTTTTGGTAGAATGTAAATATTTTTATTACATATGAAATACTGATGTAAAATAGTGAAGAACAATTATTTTAATTTTTCAGGCTGCATTACTGGAAACAAAAGTTCATTATATAACTTTGACATCCAAAACATACCTGCTGTAGCAGTCTGCTAGGAAAGCACAACTTTCTCTAAATGCTGTTAGAAGTTCTTCTTTTTCATCTGGTTTAAGGAAACTGGGGTCCATTATAGCTGCTCTGACTAATAAGTGAGCTTCACTTAGAAGATGGATGCAACTCTCAGTTTTTACATTTTCRTATGTTCTACTGTAATCCACCTAGAACAGACATAGCATATATTTAGGTCTTTGGCAAAACAAGCAAGCAAATAAAAAAAACACAGGAACAAATCTAGAGAGAGCAGCAGCCATGTGAAACAGCGTATGGACTACTCAAGAAAAATACATTACAGTATATCCAGCAGTAAAATGCAGAGATTTATTTACAGTATTTATTTTTAGTCACCAAAAAACAAAAAGCAGAAGTTAGACAATACCATTTCTCTATAAAGCTGTACAGTTGAAACAGTGTTTATAATATATAAATTCCAGCCAGATTCTGAATCAGGAGTTTTTCTGGCTTTGATGCTGTCAGCCTTTTTGGAGCTAGAAAAAAAGAAGAGATGAGTTTTCAGTGTCCAAATAAACATTAGGCTGCCAAAAAAACATGACTTGACAGTTTAAATGCATAAATAAATATGTTTGAAGGCCAATAAATGCTTGAGAGTTAAGCTGTGAACTTAAATCGTAATGTTTAATAACTCAGTGGACAGGCATGCTCCTAAACCAGAGACATCACGGTTAGAAATCATCAAGTACATTTTCTCCTGGGTTTTACCATCAGGTAGTATTAGATACTTCCATGAATCTGAATAATTCAAATTAACTAAGACGTATACTTCTTTTCTGTAAGGATTTACTGCACTTTTACCCCTGCAGCTCTAACAGTGTTTACCATGACATGGTGTAAGAAAGTGCTTGAATGTCTAAGACATCGTTTAGGTCTTCAGTGTCCTAAGGTTAAAATGCTGTGGGAAATAACAGACTCTTCCTCTTCAATTTTTTTACTGTTCTTGGATATTTATACCTTTTTTAAAATGATGTGTTAAGTAGACTAACACTTCTTCAACCGATCATTTTTACAGGAGACAAAAAACATTTCTTCCYCAAATGCCAACTATGAACTTTGAAAAAATATTAGTAGTAGAATAAAGTGCGTCTTCATTTTGTACTACGACACGTTTTACTAGCGTGTAACTTCAGTACTCTTACTTGTCTTTCTCATGACAAGTACTTTTTCTTCTAAGTAACAGATATGTTCCTAGTAATGTTACTTTAACATTACTCATGAAAGTTATAGCTTTTAAATATTTAGAGTAACTTATTTGATTGATTTCAGCCATTTGTGACTACTCCCTCATTTCTTAGATGTCATTTAATGCAGCAGAATCCAAACCTCAATGCTTGATTTCTGTTCTCATGCACTCAAAATGAACAAAACAGCACTCACCWCTGTTCTTACCCACTAGCCTGGGAGCTATTTCCAGAGCCATTTTTTCATAGAGGATCCACTCTTCAACCCCAATACCCACAAATTCAACACTGGACAGATAGAAATTAAAATCCCATCTCCCCCAAAGACACAAAGATCTTACAGCATCTTTCTTGTGAGTTTTCTTCTTTCAGTAATATCATCTGTGTCAGCCTTAGTCAGAAGAATTATGTGGTTTTTGAAATGACAGATAGCTCTTGGTCCTATAAAAAGCTGCATTCTTAACGTGCAGACATCCAGTGACACAGGTGGACAAGCCTGTAACAGAAAGCGGCTGTTTTGTAATTTTGGTCAGTGACTTTTGACTCTTTAAACCAAAAGATAAGTGAGGAAAAAAACGCAGTTTTATGTCCAATAATACGACACACAAATATTCACTGGCTTTCCCAACTTTGAGTGCTTCACTTAAGCAAGAATAAAAAAAATATCATTTCATTCAGCAACTGCAGTTCCAGTTGTGTCTCAAAATAACTAGGCCTTTGGTACCTAACATGGAACACTTAAACCCAAATAGCTTGAATTTGACCAACTTGTAAAAGACAGCCTAACAGCTACAAAAGTCCTGATTTCAGTTGCTTATAATACATTAAGTAACTATAGACAGAAATGTATTTCCTTGCCTATTGTTATATYTTCTGTATTTCAACCTTGGTTTGTTCAATACACACTTCTCAGTCAAGACTTACCATATCCTCCATGCTGAWCTAAAAATGTAAAAATACAAGTTTATTTGTCCAAAACATTCTGAATTTATACCTCTATGAGGATAAAATACTATATTTACAAATTAATGTACCTTACTTTTCCAATAAACCTTACAATTTTCGCAGACTTTGTTAATCACACTTCTGCACCGGATAAAACTTACTAAGTTAAAGAGGCTGAGGACTGCAGAGTGACCAAAGGGGGCCAGTAACTGTCCTGCACCAGTCAGAACCGGATCCAGCCAGCTTTGAAACCCATGTGAAAAAGGGCAGGAATAGTGCCTCTGCCTGCCGAACTCCACCCGAGGGCGGCCGCGGCTGCGGGTGCGCCCGGCGTGGGGACGCCCCTGAGGAAGGCAGCCTGGCAGTCCTCCACACCGAAGTGGTGACACTGAGCGAGACGAGAAGCCGTCAACCACACGGTGACAGAAAGCCGTTCTGCACCCCTCAACCTCCAGCACTGCCCCGCATCTCACTGAAGGAAATGTGAGGGACTGAATGTAACCCACAGCAAAAACCTGGAAAGCTGTGATTGAAGAAGAGGCGAGACAAGAGTTTTTATGTAAGCATTCTTTATCTCAATACCTGAATGAATGATTGGAGGTTTGTGTTAGCTAGCAAAAAAAAACAACCTCTTAATTACAGTCCTGTCTCTGTCACATGAACAGTTGCTACGGAGAGCAAAGAATATGTATTGAAAATTTTACAATACCTCTACTGTGCTATGGTTTTATGTCAACTGTCTACGTGTCCAAAGAAAATCATTACATACTAGCTTAAAAAAACATTTCAACCTATATGTTTTTATTAACAGTTAATCCTGTCTTTTATAATTCAGCAGATTATTACTGATAYATAATGAAAGGAAGGGGAAAAGTCTAGACTTGCAAAGGCTAAAAAGCCTGCCCCGCTTTAGAAAAGCACCCTAAGTATCTGCCAAACAGACCTGTTCAAAGGTCTATGCTCCTCTTACAAAAATTCACATTTCAAAGACATCCAAGGGGGGAAAAAAAAAAAAGGCAAAGCAAAATGTAGGCTTCAGGATGTGTAGGCTTGACAGACACCACGAGCTGCAATAAAGGAAAACTGCATCTTTCATTCCCATCTATACAGCAAAGCATGGAACTTGGTTTAAAATGTATGTGCTTTTTTAGCTTTTTATGTATTTGGAAACATTCTACTGATGTTCTAGGATCTTAAACAGCAATAGTAGATTGTGTTTCATTGATACATTTGTAGACTGTTAGAATGTGGTATGTCATGAATTAAAGTCAAATAATAATTATGGATGTTATTCTATTGTTTGAGCCAATAGAAACTGACAGGCTTTTAGATGGTAGTGTAAGGAAACTAAGTGCCATACTACTCTTTGCATTTTAACTTTTTCATCAGGTACAAGAATACAAAGTGTGCACCTTCACAGTTGTATCAATGTATGGATCCTCATCGCGAGCTGCTGCCGCACTGCACCGCACTGTGAAACACTGTAGGTTCTCACTAAAGGGAAAAAAGAAACTGTATTGATTAAAAGAAGGGAGGAAGGGAGGAAGGAAGGGAGGGAGGAAGGGAGGGAGGAAAGAAAAGGAAAGAAAAAGGGAAGAGGAAGACTGGCAGTAATTGACTAGTAAAAAGTACAAAGAATCAGGTATTTTTCCTGGAAGGCAGGCTGCACTGTCACATAAACCTATCCAGAGGTCCCAGGAGAGGCTATGAAGGGTATTTTAGAGACAATGAAAAAAGCAGAGAGAAAAGCAGTGATACTATTAGCAAAATCTTAAACATAGTACCTTGTAATGACATGCAGGAATTGCGGAGTGAGAACTGCCTGCTCTGACTTCTCTGAATATTGGTAAGTAGAGATCAGTTCTACTAACTTCCCAACAGAGTAGAGATATCCAACATGAGGTAAAGAGAAAAAGCAAAACAGACTCAGTAGTTCTCTCTGGTTCTTAATTTCTCCATGGGCTGAACTTTCTGGATGTAACAAAAAGAAAGTCATTTTAGGTACCTGATAGATCAAAACCTTAGAATTCTTTTGTCAGCCTAATGCCTAAAAGATAAGCAGACCTGCACTGAGTTCCAGATTGGTTTTGTTAGTAGCTACAGAAGAGAAAAAGAACTATATGAGCATCAGTGTACAGGTCTGAAATACATTCAATTTGCATGTCATTTGGAGGCATTTTTAACAAAAGAGTAGATGCATCACTGAGTGAAGAAATTCTGTAGATGTATCAGTATGTAGGAGTCCAGGCAGACTAATCACAACTACGTGTCCATAGACTGAATGATTGCACTGATCTTACATAACTCCTTGTGAGTTTATTTATAAAGCTGATTTGTGAAGTAAAGGCTGTGTCCAAATTCTACAGACTGTCTTGCTGAAGACTGTAAATCACAAGAGAACATGAGTTAGCAGGAGCTGAATGGCAAGTGGCTCATTCTGTTGGATCTGCAACTTCGATAAGGATTTGCTACTTAACGGAACAGATACAACCACAACCTAAGCGAGCAGTCTGTAAAGGCAATGGATTAAATTTGTTGATGTTTCTGCTGGGGCTTAAGCTAGTGTGTGTTAGTAACCTCTAACATTTGAATCTATCCCTTCTGTTTTTAATTAAAGCCCAGCAAACAGGTAATTTGTATCTTAACGATTACTAAGGTTTACTCTTGATTAACTCTACTGAGAGGCAGCCTAGTATCTTGTGCTAACATTGAGGATAAACAAAATTCATGCAATGTTAGAAGTGGCCATTTTGTGATGTAAAACTAATGAGCACAGAATTGGTAAAAGCTGATTCAGACTTCTTCTTTTGGTATAGTGAAGTGACCAGTAAGCCAAGATTTTTTTGTTAACAGAAGCTCAGTTTAAATCATTGAAAAGGGAGGAAAAACATCTCAATGAAAAATACTCTGACAGGAACAGTGTACAACAGAGCTTAGTATATATATTCCCTTTCCCACTCCAGTTACACAGACTATCATGCATCCATGAACATGCATCTACCTGTCTGGTATACAGGAAGCAGCTGAAGAGAGTGTAACTTTGTCTCTTCACAAAAGCCAAAAGGTGACTGGTCAGGTGTAAAACGTCTGGAAGGAAAAAAACAAAACAACAAGATGGGATGTCAGTGAAAACAACAAGATGGAATGTCAGCTACCTTAGACAAGTAAACAGCAATAAAGTTTTAAACTGTGCAGTCTGCCTGCTCTTAATGAAATTAGCATGGCAATGCTAACAAGCATGTGCACACCAAGAGACAACTATCTCAAGTGCTTGCAATCAAAAATCTTCCCTTGCCTACAAGATGAGTGCATGCCGAAGTTCAGGCTCACTGGAAGACAAGTTACCATTGGTATGAATCTTTTTTTCTCTTTTTATTCAACAAAACCATGCATAACATAGTCCATCTTCAGTCCCTTATTTCTTTCCTATTACTGAATGTGTCATCCGTTTTCTGCTTTGCTTTGGAATTCAAAACTGTACTGTGACATCTATTATTCCTCAGCTTTGGATGAATGTTTAATGCCTTTGACACTAACAAAATACTGTAGTTTCTCAGTGCTTAAGTAAACTCTCTTTTCCAGCTGGACAAATGGAGAGTATTTTTTTCAGATGTACATGCATAAGTATCACTTCAGCTGAAGCTGATGAAAGCTATAGCACAAATAAGAAGTTTAGCTGGCAGTGTCTGATTGCAGTCACACAGCATCAACAGCAAAAAATAGCTGCCAGGACTGCTGATTTTCTTGCATGTTATACTTTAAAGTAGGCTTCTCTAAACAATTAGAAAATCTGACAACAAAGCGGCTTCAGAGTAAGATGTGTAAAATTTGGTTTTATGGGTTCAGCAAGCAAACAAGTACAAAATTATGCTGAGAAAAGACAACTCCTGATACATTGTAAGAGAAGCTGCCATGCATGCTCTCTGCAGGATACAAGAAGGTAAAATGGAAAGCAGACATCGTTTAAACATCACCAGAATTGCAAAACCATTAAAGCTCAATTCCATTTTAAGGAGAGTAACTGGTCACATTCTTTAAACAAAATAAAGCTTTGGATATGCAAGACCAAAAATAGATTTTCTTTTAGCATCATAGTATTTATATAGCACAATACCCTTTATGAATAGGCCCCAAGTCAAAATATCAGTTTCATACTTTCAAGAAGATGTAAAAAACAGATCATTTTGGCTTCTTACAAGTATTAGCATGTAGGTATATGTAGCCCATAAAAGGGAAAATTCATGTTTTAATACCTGAAAAGCAGATATCGCACTTGGAAGTACTCTGTACCTTCTGTAGCTAATCCTGTTGATTCCACTGTGATGGGTATCTCACATAGCTTACTTTCTTCCCCAAGCAGTTCCACTGGCTTCTGACAAATGACAAACTCATCTGATTCAAGCTGCAGAGTATGTGTTGAAGGGTCTTCATCTTTTATACCTTAACAATGAAAATGCCAAATTAATTGTTCAAACCAGTTCCAATAAGAAATAGAGGTGACACAATTAAATACTCCAGTTGAAGCTACCTAATTAGCACTGGCTCACTCAAAACCTTATAAATTGTAAAAAGAGCTGTGCCTGAAGACAAGAACAGCCTTTCATTTAAAAGTCTCAACTTTCATAACCCCTAAAAGTCAAGATTTTTGAAAGAACAAGTAAACTGTTCAATATAAGGCAAGTCTGAGATAATCTGTGCTCTGTACGGCAAGATGTCAAATAAAAAAAATGCTATGGATGATCAGAAAGATTTTAAGATAGGAAATGCAGCTATGACGGAATGTTCTGTCATCTTTCTTAAGTTTGGGAAAGCAAATCCTTAAGTAATAACATTTTAAGCAATTTTAAGCAATAAACTTTAAGTAATAAAAACAACSAGAGGCATGATGTTGTTGTCTAAGTTAAGCTCTATCTTCAGTCAATGAAGAAAATTCCAGTTTGCATTATCCCTATCTGGAAAGTCCTTGCTACGTCTGAATTTTCTCTAGGTAAAGTTTGCACTTCTAAAACAACATCTTCTATTTTAAGTTTCTTCAATTACAAAGTGAAGGATTTTTCTGAAGTTTTGGGGTGTTTAATCTTTCGAGAAAGACAACAGGTGATTAGATAGGAATGGGTTGCTTGCAATATGGGGGGAATATAACCTACTAAGTAAATCTATTTCTAGGTTTTTTAAGATTCTGCAGTAAACCTCCGAAGAAGACAAAGGACTGAAAAGGGACATTTGCTAACTCCGTCCTCACCCAAATTCTGATCCTGCAAACAGTCAGAAAAGTGTACATGCATTGCCATGAAGGCATCCTTATACATGAAAACCAGTAACCATGGTCTGCTTTGTGGTTCACGAATTGCATCTTTCTCTTGGCCTCCCATTTCTCCCTTAGAAGAGACACAGTTACTTGGGCAGTGATACTGATGGAAAAAAAATTCTGAACATAGCACACACAGCTGCTATCGCTTTGATGTGGCCTATGATGGCATCCCAAAAAAGAGTTTTGATCCTGTGGCTGTAGGGGTTGCACTATGCTTAAAGTGCCTGCACAGTGAAGGCGTATTTGCTTTAGGCATTACCTCTAACTACAGGTAGTACAACACTTTTCACACCCTAAGACATTCAAGCTGACAGTCCTAAGATGATCTGGAAATATTTTTGAGGGGCAATAATCTTGATGGAGCTACTTTGAGAATAACAGGAATCAGTTAACAGATTCTAGTAGATTAAAAAGAAAAAACTTCTGTACTTACCTCCATCCACAGGCTCTTCTACTGCCCTAGTGCTGTGAGCGCACTGCCCTGTGTTGTCTGCACCTTGTTGGACCAGTTCCAGTTTCAGGATCAGAACATCCAGCTCTGTTGCTACAGCTATATGTCTGGCACAAAACGCAACTTCAGTGGGTATTATGTTATCAATGTGTAAAATTAAGGAGCGTTCAAAGTCCAATACACTTACATTCTGGTTTATGACCAGATATTTTAAAGAGAACATAACTAGTTTATTTTTGCAGCCCACAAGAAGATTTCCATTTACAGGGCAACATGAAGCACACAGGGGAGGATCTGCAAGTGGCATTTCTACAACTGACATCTGTTCTTTTAAGGTTTCTCTGTAGGACTCTTCCATCTTGTGACCCACCATCCGGACACACACACGAGAGCTCCCAGCTGACATGCATCTCCAGTTTGTATACGCTCGTAAGAAGGTTGCTTTGTTTTTCTCTTCAATGGTTACCACGTAGTCTCCTGCAAAGATAACAGCAGCCCTGTCACCCACCCGCCCGAGCGCCCGCCCGGCCGCTCCCCCCGCGCGGCGCCTGCCGCAGACCTGCCCGGCTGTGCGCCATCCACAGCACGGAGCCCAGCGTGGCGAAGGAGCCCAGGGGCTCGCAGCGGCCCTGGTCGTGCACCGCGAACACCTCCACCCTGCAGCTGGCCGCCGCGCAGGCCACGAAGAGCTCATCTTGGCCGCAGCAGAAGTGCGCTGGCTCCTGCTGGCAGGGCACCACTTGCTGCGACCCGAAAGGGTGCAGGTTGTAAAGCTGCACCATGGCCCCCACAGACCACGGCCGCAGCAGCGGGGCAGCACCCGCAGGCTACCGAGAGCCCCGCACCGTGGCAGAGGCAGCCGGGACACTTCCGCAACGCCGCGCCGCGCCGCCCCGGCCGGGGGAGGTGGCCGCGCCGGGGCCGCCCTCCGCGGCTGCGTATGCAGGGGCGGGGTGCGGCGCGGCGCGGCGCCGTCACTCCGTTCCGCGGGGTTGGGCGCGAGACCGCTCGTCTGCGTAGCCACGKCCGTGTTCGTACGTCTGGAAGCGTTGTTTTGTTATTGCGCGGTYGGTCCGAGGTGCTGTGCGGTGTTTTTGTGACCTCAATGGTATGTTGGTGCTTTTAGGAGTCCTCCCGGATCGCATGGAGTGTTGCTCGAGATGCAGCTAGCAGCTTCTAGCACCATGACTTCCTGAGTGAGAGGCTAAGGTGAAGTGGGAGAGGCTGGGCTGGGAACAGTGCCTTGAAAATAAAGAGAAGTTATTGCTGAAGTTGTGGGACAGAGGTGTGTGTTCAGAGTCGATCTGCTTGGGATGCATGGTAGGTGGCTCAGAGCAGGGCTCAGGTTTGGAGTGGCAGCATGCTGAGCACAGGCTGCTGTGGTCTGGGATCTTTGAGTATCCTAGACGCAAAAACAAAGGCGCTTTTCTGTAGTGCCTCACAAACTGTGCATACATAGGATGCTATACAAATACTGGATACAAGTACTTCCAAAAATAATTTCTCTCTGGATATCTTCAGCATATGTATAGTCAAAAAAACACACTT
Source organism: Rhea americana (assembly GCF_003343005.1). NCBI lineage: Eukaryota > Metazoa > Chordata > Aves > Rheiformes > Rheidae > Rhea > Rhea americana. The sequence goes on along the minus strand of NW_028186072.1, from coordinate 70,722 downwards.
CATGTTTCCCGTTCTGGTCTTATAGAACATGTAGAAACATTTTTTCTTGTTTTCAGGATTCAGAACTAGACCATTCTAAGCAAGTGGATCACCAGTCTTTACCTAAGCTGACTGTCCTATGAGTTCACTGTTTCACAGTTGTCTATAAAACTGTATTGAATATACTATTAAAAGATTATTCATAAAGTAGTTCTAATAGGCTAATGTAGGAACTTTTAAAATGACTGTAGTGTTTCTAAAGCAGATGTTAGATCTTTTATTTTTCCTTTTATCTGTAGGAAATCAAATGCATGGACCTTTCTCATTGGAAAATTTACTTTTTTGTGTAATGTGTAATTTTTTCTTTTGAAAATGGCAAGTTTTATGTTTTTAGCAAGTAATCTAGTAGAAAGTGCTAGTTCAGTTCAAAAGTGCAATGGCATATGACACAACTACAGTCAAGTAATTACTTGTGTACAGCATTATTCAGTGCTAGTTAAGTAACTTTGGAAATTTTTACTGAGGTCTTCTTTGAAGCCAGCCTCAATGGGAGAAGATAAGATGTTCCTTTGTATTGTGTAGACAGGCCTGGAATAATAATAATGTTTTAATCCTGAAACAACCTGAAGTAGCAGCAGTTTCCTGCCTGGGAGAAAGCAAAATGAAGGTAGAAAATGTCAGGATCACAGGAAGGTGGACATAACTTCCTGATTTCTTTTATGATTTGCAAATGCCTGGATGTCACCAAAAATTACAATTTTAAATGGTCCTTGCTTAGTGAGTGTAGAACAGTAGGTAGAACCTTTAAAGCTTTATTTGAAAAATCAAACAAGTAAACAGGATTCTGAGTATTTTTTTTCAAATATGTTTTCAGACCTCAGTTTTCTTAATATTCTTCCCCTTCTTCAGCCTCTGCTTCCACTGAGTCTACTCCAACTTCTTCATAATCTTTTTCAAGGGCAGCCAGATCTTCCCGGGCCTCAGAAAATTCTCCTTCCTCCATTCCTTCTCCAACATACCAATGTACAAAGGCACGCTTAGCATACATGAGATCAAATTTATGATCAAGACGAGCCCATGCTTCAGCAATAGCAGTTGTATTACTCAGCATACACACAGCTCGCTGCACCTTTGCAAGGTCACCACCTGGCACCACAGTTGGAGGCTGGTAGTTAATTCCCACCTTCAAGAAAAGATAAGAAAAACTTTTGCAATGAATGCTATCCTTGAAGACTTATTTCTGTAATCAATGAAAAATCATCAAGGTTATGAACAAATAAGACAACTTACCATTATTTTTCATCAAAACAATTTATGAAATCCTAATTACAGGATCAAGTCAAATTGGGCCAGCATTAAGTGAGCTAGGTTGATCTGTAGATTTTTTTTCCCTACAGATTATCATCTGTAAGCCACAAAAATCAGCCTGGAGGGACTGTGGAAGAAATTATTGAACATGAGAGCTTACTGGACTCTAATTAGAGCATAAAGATCTGGTCTTTCCAAATACTGAATGTGTGGACAGTGGCTGGACAAAATCGTTGATCTGGTAAAAAGTCTATATATGGCAGTCTATGTTAAAAAAGACCCAACAACCCAAAACAAACAAAAAACGACCAGGCTTGCCCCAGCAGTAGAAGCAGGCCCCACTGAACTTCAGTCATATGATCTGAATGAATCAGATCTGGCAGTAAACAGCATCTGTCTTTTCAAGGTATCTGTAAGTGTTTCAGGAAGTTACTGCACTGAAATACTATTCAGATTATTCAATACAGTATTTCTACAGTTGCTTGAGGGGTATTTACACTTCCTCTATACATAATTAACTTTTTTTAAAGGTTTATAAAGTAGAAAAAATATGGTATAATTTTTCAGTAGGCATCTGTAAATTGCTTTCAGATACTCAATATTGCCTATTCCTATAAAAGCTAGGGATTTAATTCGTTAACTTGATACAGAATTTCCATTTGTGTTACAAGATCTTAATTTTATGCTTAAAAATGTGATCTGAAATGTAAGCAGCTCAGTAGCAAGGACATTATGACATTGTAGAATAGCTATTAGCTCCAAATACTCTGCAATTCCTAACACTTCAAACATCAGGTAATCTGTAAGTTATGTAAGTACCTTGAATCCAGTTGGGCACCAATCCACAAACTGAATGGTTCGTTTAGTCTTGATAGTAGCAATAGCTGCATTAACATCTTTGGGAACAACATCACCTCGGTATAACATGCAGCAGGCCATATACTTGCCATGACGAGGGTCACATTTTACCATCTGGTTGGCTGGTTCAAAACAAGCATTGGTAATTTCAGCCACTGATAACTGCTCATGATAYGCTTTTTCAGCAGAGATGACAGGGGCATATGTTGCCAGGGGAAAATGGATTCGTGGATATGGAACAAGGTTAGTCTGAAACTCTGTCAGATCTACATTGAGGGCTCCATCAAAACGCAGTGAGGCTGTGATGGATGAGACAATTTGCCCAATTAGACGGTTTAAATTAGTGTAAGTAGGACGCTCAATGTCAAGGTTTCGACGACATATATCGTAAATGGCTTCATTATCTACCATGAAAGCACAATCTGAATGCTCCAACGTTGTGTGGGTAGTTAGAATTGAGTTGTAAGGTTCCACCACAGCAGTGGAAACCTGTGGTGCTGGATAAATCGCAAACTCTAGTTTAGATTTTTTGCCGTAGTCAACAGAGAGCCTTTCCATGAGTAGAGATGCAAATCCTGAACCAGTGCCTCCTCCAAAACTGTGAAAGATAAGGAAACCCTGCAGCCCTGTACACAGATCAGCCTGTAACAGGATGAAAAAAAGTAGGAGAAAAGAAAATATTATTAATGACTTTGGACATGGTGATACTAAAATAAACATTCAAAACTGTTTCTTATTAATTCTAGATTGTTATAATAARAAATACCAGTATCTTGAAAGATGCATACCTTTTACTCAAAACTGCCAGTGCCTCCTTATACCCTCTACTGAGTATCTTCATATTAAAAAGCTAAATTGATGTCATTTTAATACTATGGTAAGCAATAGCAGCTGTATTCCACTGCAATCAGCTATAAAAAAATCATAGCTGGGTTATTTGGGAATGTAAAAAGATTCTATTCCAGTATGCAGCAAGTATAGAAGTTGAAACCAAGTTTCTTGATGTTTATTATTTAACTAGTCATGCAATCACTTTTTCACTTTGAATCATACCATCGTATGAGTTTCTCCCAATATGATGTCAGAATGCAAAAACTAGAAAAATATTTTAATTTGCTAAATATTCAACTAAGTTCTGAGGTTTAAGGTACTGGAAATGTTTTTCATGATGCATAACAGCATGATTCAAGTTGAAAATAACAATACATTAGTGTATAACAATGAGATTACACTCACTTAAGGGATCTGTAATGTTTCTGAGATATCTTTAAAATACTTTCAGATAATGATGTCTCAGATCCTAAAGAAGCTAAGTTTTATGAACTGAATGGTTATTTAACTCAGGGGGGAGCAGAAGAGGGCAGGGAGATCCAAGTTGTAAAAAAATATTACCTATGCTTWAAAACAAAAAACCAACAATAACTATAGATAGCTATAGAACTGTATCAGTTATTTTAAGTATCGACTTGCAGTATAAATGCTTACCAGTTTGCGAATGCGATCTAACACTAGATCAACAATCTCTTTTCCAATAGTATAATGGCCTCTGGCATAATTATTAGCTGCATCTTCCTTCCCAGTAATGAGCTGTTCAGGATGGAATAACTGCCTGTATGTGCCTGTACGTACTTCATCTATGAACAACAAAACACCAAGACATAAACTCATCTGCTCAATTCTTCGTGCTGCCTAGTGACTACATATTAAGTAAGCCTACAAGCCAAAATAAAATGCAGACAGTATCTCTGACTGTATGCAGCTTGTCTGACTAGTGTAAAGGGTTGGCACAACTTCAGCCCTTTCGTTTAGAGGAAAACATCAGGTGCTTGCAAAGCAATGTTTGCATCCAGGAACATGGAGGTAACTCAGGAAACTACATTAAAGGCACAAACAAGATTCTGAATAGAAATTAAGCCAAACCCTGTATACAGTACAGCAGTTCAGGAATTTTCCACAAGCTGTAAAGTAATTCTGTTTTTTTCTAAATGTTATTCCTTGGAAAGAGAGACCATATTTCATTTCTTTCAAATCACAATAATCTCAAATGTCCAAGCTGCAGGCAGACACAGAAGTCTTTTAAAATCTATAGTGTTCCAAAGAAAAAAAAATGTAAATACGTGCTTTTATATGGAAGATCTTTGATGCTGGGTACATACCAACTACAGTTGGCTCAAGGTCCACAAATACTGCTCTGGGAACATGTTTACCAGCTCCTGTCTCACTGAAGAAAGTGTTAAATGAATCATCTCCACCTCCAATAGTTTTATCACTGGGCATCTGACCATCAGGCTGGATCCCATGTTCAAGACAATACAATTCCCAACACGCATTGCCAATCTGAACACCAGCCTGACCAACATGGATAGATATGCATTCACGCTGCAAATTRAAAACAGAACAATGATAACATGAGGTACAGATACTTGTCTTCTAGATRTGACTCTCATAATAACTAGCTATCTGGGGGTTTATGATCATTATCCTTCCATTGCWGTATTCCCTGGTTACTTGTAAGTGGTAATTATACTGAACAAATTGCTGCTGACAAGATTCCACTCACCTCAGTTGACCTGGACAATGGCTCTGAGAATTGGAGGGTCTTACCAATGGCATATTCTCTATAAGCACATGGGATGAAAACAGTATCTTTATCTCTTACCATGCTGAATGTATATTGTTTCTTTGACATTCTAGCTACTTTTTCAGCTTTCTTTAGTTTTGGAAGACACAAAATTTCTTTGATTTGTTGCCAAATCATGTATTGGGTAAGTATTGCAAGAATCTTCCCYGCATAGGATCCCTCTGCATGTTTGCCTTTGTGATAAACAGAGATACCTAGTCACTGACAATCCATGTCTCTTTGCATTCCTCTACTAAATTATCCCAGAGTCTCAAGTGGTATCTGTCCACTTTTCATTACCTCTGGTGAAGCTGAGCAAATGTGTCATGTACGTTTATTCTCAACAAACCCTTTTTTTCTTACATCTGAGACTGAAATAGCCTTCTAACTGCCTGTTACCATGTATCTAGGAAAAAGTATTAGTGGACAAGAAATAGTAGGGTGTTGGGACATCTCTTTCCTATTTTCTTTATAGCTTCATCAAAACTTGTCTCCTTGATTCCATGTTTTAATTCTAACCATCGTGGTTTTGTCAGAAGYCTTTCAACATTGAGACTAACTGCATTCATTTCATGTCCATCCAGTCTGCCCCAAGTTTCCATAGCTTTCTTGCCACCTTGCCATTTCCAGTTTCCTACTACTTCCTACCATGCGACTTTCAGAACCTGGAGGAAAAGGCGCCAAAGCTCAATTACCAATCCCGCCCCTTCAGCACCGCGCCTCTCGCCACCACGCGGCGCCGCGTTATTGGCTGCCGCTCAGACCCCTCTCCTCTGATTGGCTGTGTGCAACGCTCACATCATTTGAAAGCCAGGACAACCTAACCAAAAGTGTAATGGACTGGTGAGTTGATGTCATCGTATTTCCTGCCGTCCATCTGCTGCTTGAGTCAAGTGTTAGTCTGACCCTCGCCCTCTCCCTACTGCTCGGTGCAGCTGGCACACACTATTAACAGCCCTTCATTGCTTTTCTACACACTCTCATCCCACTACCTACCTACCAGTTTCATACATCTAACTTCTCCAAAACTGTTAACTCTTACAGCGTTTCTCTCCTCCTCCCCAATCTTTCCACTTTACTGCTGCCGCGGGGACCCCTCACAGGTGCTCCCTGCAAGTTCCGTTCCACCATATGCAATCCTGAACTCCCTGGGCCTGCCGTAATGGATGCGGTCCCAAATCCCCCTCCCCTCCCCAGCCGCGAGGATCCCCTTCCCACCATGTTGCCTTGCTAACGTGCGGAGCTTCGSCTACGCCAGTCCACGTCCACCTCTCTCTGCCGGACCGCACCAACTGCCAACGGCTACCCGCCTCGCGCCTCACGCCCGCGCGCACTGCCTTCCCATTGGCTGTTTCCAGGGCTGTCCAGAGAAGAATGGAGGAGAATGGAGGTCTCTGATTAGCTGGGGGTGGTCTTCTCCCCACGTGGGCGGTGCTTGCTACGTACCCGCCTGCAGGCGCGAACGTTACGGCCTGTAGGGAGTTGCTCGGGCGGCCTTGGGCGGGAGGCGCGGGTGTCGGCGCCTCGCGCGGGAGCTGGCGGGCGGCGCAGCGCTGTGCAGCCTGCAGTGCCGGAGCCGCTCGCCTCGCCTCCGCGCGCGCCCGCCCGCTCTGAGCTCTGCCCTCAGTGCCGTGGGGGATGCTCAAGCGCGGGCCCGCCGTCGGCGGCTGCGCTCGCACCAGTTCCACAAAGCTTCCGCGGCGGCCGTGCTCCGGGGGGGGGCGGGGGCGGTGCGCGGAATCGGGCACAGCGGCCCGTGGGGCCAGCGCGGTCTGAGAGCCTGGAAGTCTGCTCTAGCAGTGGGAAACGGGGTGTCCGGAGGAGAAGCGCAGTTGCTTTCTGGAGTAGCTGCTTTGCCACCAGCTTTTATTCTATCAACCAAAACCTGCTTATTTTTCAGTGTTCAGCATATCCCCTCTTCATGCGGCAACTCCTGCATGGAGGTTCTTTGTGGTGGGTGCTGAAGGCTGGAGTAGAGGATCAGACTCGTCCAGAAAAATCCAGTAAGTGCATTGTGAGTTTCTTGAGTAGGAGCAGAGCRTATTTTCATGTTATGCTAGTTCTGCCTAGTAGTTCTAGAGAGACCTTGTTACAAAAATACAGCTAGATATCTATTTATTTTAATGCATTTTTAGTCAAGATGGGAAGGTATTACAGTCTCAATACTGCTTTCTTTTTCTTTCAACCACTGATTTTAATATATATGTGTGTATATATATATATACACACACACATATATATATTATATATATAAAGCTGGGCATTCCTATTAATAGTCTCATACAATAGGAGTATTTGGTCCAGGATATTATTATTTCCATGTATGACAAAGTTAATGAAAGTTGAAGAAGAAAACTTACTTTATTCAGACAGTTGCCTGAAAGTAACAAATAGAAAAAAAATCTAAGTGTTACTCTATTTTAAATGTCAAACAATCCACATCCCATTCCTGTGAACTATATTGTTGCTATGTATTCAAAAAATACAGTACTAAGCAAAAGTTATTCTCTGTTCCAGAGGTCTGCCCATAAGGCTTGACTTCAGATTCTTGAGAATCACAAAATGGTTGAGGTTGGAAGGGCCCTCTGCAGATCATCTAGCCAGCCCCCCTGCTCAAGCAGGGGCACCTAGAGGACATTGCAGAGGATCACGTCCAAGTGGGTTTTGAGTATCTCCAGAGAAAGACACTCCACAACCTCTCTGGACAACCTGATCCAGTGCTCTGTCATCCTCAAAAGAAGTAAGTTTTCCTCATACTCAGGTGGAACTTCCTGTTGTTCAGTTTGTGCCTGTTGCCTCTCATCCTATCACTGGGCCCCAATGAAAAGAGTCTAGCCCATCCTCTTGACACCTTCCCTTCAGATATTTGTAGACACTGATAAGATCCCCTCTCAGTCTTCTCTTCCCAAGGCTAATCAGGCCCAGCTCTTGCAGTTGTTCCTCAGAGGGCAGATGCTCCAGCTCTCTGATCATCTTTGTAGCCCTGCGCTGGACTCTCCTCAGTAGTTCCATGTCTCTCTCGTACTGGGGAGCCCAGAACTGGACACAGTACTCCAGATGTTGCCTCTTCAGGGTTGAGCAGAGGGCCAGGAACACCTTCCTTGACCTGCTGGCAACACTTTTCCTAATGCAGCCCAGGATACCATTGGTGGTTTTGGCCACAAGGGCACATTGGTGGCTCACGGTAAACTTATAACATGACATTGTTGACTTGGAAGGTCTGCTTCTCTGCCAAGTGCAAGCAGTCTGCAACGAACTACGCTTACGAAAACTGCATCTAAAGGAACAACTTAAAATTGAGATCAATGCCTGGTACCTGCTAGTTTTTTTTATTAAAAAAAAAAATCTCAGAAAAGCAGTTCATATCTGAAAACTGGTGCAAAAATGGCTGTAGTCTTACTGATGAGATTTTTCCCAGTTGTATTCAAGATCCTAACAACGTGAATCCTCCCATTTTAAATTTCTGTTGTTTTTAGGGGGTCGTTACTACTATAGAAGATTGAACTAAGATCTATGGCATGACTTGCTTTCATTTACACTTGTGATTTGGTATATAATTTTAAATACAGGTGCTTAAATGCTCTCTTGCTCTCATATGTAATATGTATAGATACATACATTTTTCTGTTATTTTTCCGTTACTCTGGTTAGGTTGTAGGTTACGTTGGTTTATTGCTCAGTTCTTTAATACCTAGCAAACTAGGATTGAGCAAATAGGATATAATTACATGTGTGGATTTATTCTTGGTGTGAGGCTAGTGATTGTGATGAGGTTATGTTTAGAGTAAAAGATGAAAGAGGCTGAAGAGCTTCCTGTATTATGGAATCTTTCAAGCCCAGTGTATAGAAGAGGCTTGCAAAGCCAAATTAATTTTATGCAAATTATGACCTAATTTATGTTTAAGGTTTTACTTATGTTTAGAGTTCAGGTTAATTTAATTTAAGGCATACGACAGAAAATTTTAGGTGTATTGCTTGAATCTGAGAGTCTTAGGGATGTGAAGAAGATTGCCATGATAAAAGAGAATTTATCTCCATCAGTTGATGCTTCATCCATCCTAAAGCTTAACTTAAGCAATGTGGCTAAGAACATTGTTTAAGATAGTTTGATTTATTGTGTGACCCTTTAAAGCCGTGAGAGCTTGCAAATGGCTACTGAGATTCTGCCTTTGTTTTTTTGTGTCCTCCTCCTCCTCCCCCCCCCATGTGGGGATGTCTAGTCTATTGTTAAATTTAAGATGGAGCTGGACTCTGGCAGTTTCTTAATTGCTAGATGCTTCAAATCCTCATGTACCTGTACAATGAGATGGCACCAGAAGAAGAAATTATATTAGTTATTTCTGTGTACTTAGTTCGTGCTTAATAATATAACTGGTGTTCGTACTGGCCCTAACTGAGTTTGGTTTAGTAAGTTCCTCGGTACTTTATAATATTCAGAGTTCCTGGCTCTGAAGATGCTTCTGACATTGTGATGATGTGTAACCTTTCCATGGTCCATAATGATAAATTAAAAGCGTATTGCAGGCTTTAAGTAATACTTTTTTCTCTCTGCATTCCAGGCAGTCTATTTTATTTTTTTTCTGCCATTATCTGCAAAACCTCCTCGTTAGAAGAACAAAGTATCAGCAGTTATAAATTGTCGTATGCATTTGAATGAAGCTGTTGATCTTTTGATAAGGTAAAAATGCAAAAAATAAGCTAGATGTAGTAAGTTAGCTTTAATTCAGATTTTTTAAATGGGAGCTAGAGCATACTGTTCTGGTTAATGAAAAGTTAAATGGGTTATGTTAAATATTTGTGGATAGATAGTGTTAAGTTTTTACTAGCTCAAGAATATGAACTGGTTTATAAGCTCATCATAACTACATTGGTAAAAGTCCAGAAACACTCAGAGCATTTGAAAATACTCTCACTTTGGCATTTAAATTTATTAATTCTCCTCATTTTTAAAGGTGCCAGATACTTTATATCTCCAATGAATTACAACATAAATCCACCACAGTTCTTGCTTTTTATTATGACTTAGAACTCCATTTTGAAATAGAGAGGTACAAAGGTATAAAATAGCCAAAAAGTCTGTGTATGAGTAATTTTACATAAATGTTATATTAGAATGGTGAGTTCTAACTGTAAACAGAGTGGAGAGTTTCTTAGGTAAAGTCCTACCTATGGCCATACAAAATGTGGAAAACCAGGCTGGGAAGTGTCAGATTATTTGGCAGTGGCACTTTCTGAGGGAAAGATAGCACTACTCAGCAGAAGCAGTATTTGCACCTTTCCTTTGAAGCATCTTTTCTTTGGGGCAGCTAACCTGTGTCTCCTAGAATTGTCATCATTGCTTTTTGTCCCTATTACATCTTTTTTTTTTTTTTTTTTCCCCTAGAAGGCAAAACGCCTATATTGCTGAAAAGTCTTGAACCAACTCTTGAGTGTTAAAGCTAAATGTAATCTTGTAATTGCAAAAACAAAAGAAAGGATGGAGGGATGCCATTTTATTTGTGAATAGTTTGTCCTTTTTATCTTTGCAATTTTCTGTTTATGAATGAGGTGCTGAAATTGAGGGTTTACTGTGTTCTCCTTTGCTTTTAATATTTTATAATTATTAATATAAAATTGCATTGGATCATTTGAAAATAATCAGGTATGTTGTATGTCTTTCTGTGGATAGCTTTTATGAATAAGTTACGGATATAACTTTAAATGAGTGTGGTATACAGTATAAATGGCAGAGAAGACTTTAAATGTGCTGATGATTGCCCCTAAGTGCATGCAGCACGGAGAAAAAAGTTTTGAAGAGGCAATACCTTTGATTTTGTTTATACAAAATTGTTTTAATAGACCCATTGAGGGTCTTCAGAGGTTTTGGTCAAGATCTCCTCCCCTCCTCCTTTCCCTTCCTCTCTCCCAGTAAAAGTTACTCTGATGTAGTTTTTAGCACACAATGATTCCAGAAATTTCATCATTTCCAGTGTCTTCCTAACTGGTAACAACACTTAGTGTGAGTTTATCAATCCAACTTTCCATCAATATGTCTAGTATATTTTAACATAACTTTAGACAAGACACAGCTTGAGACCTCTCTTCCTTCTGAATTCTCTTCAATATTGTTGAAATTTTGAGTGTCTCAATTAGAGAAAGTTAATTTTTCATGAATGGAGTATGCCTTAATTGCTAGAGAGATTTAAAGAATATAATTCAGCAATAAATTCTAGAAACTTGGAGAACTGACAAACAGAAAAATAGTATTAACATATTTTATATTAGTATTTCCAGTAAAGAGGAAGCTACAAATGCAGTTAATAAAGCAAACATTTTTGAAGGTTGCTGGTTCGCAGTAGAGGGTTATACATCTTTTATTTGTTTGATTATAAAATGCATGTTGATCTGATAGCATTGTGCAGTTCCATTAATCAGTGCATGTTGTTTGTTCGTAAAGCTTCCTTACAATATAGGAAATACTAATAAGTAATCGTTGGCCCTTAAAATCCAATACTCATTATCTATTCCTTTGCAGTGTTGTATTTTTTTTTGCAATAATGATAAGAAAATTGCTATTCTCATTTGTTCTCCACTGCATTAGGATGACAGAGTACAATATTAATTCAGTCTTTAAAATGCATTCCATCTTATTTTGATAAAATACCAGTGTTATTAGCATTTTTACATTACTAATTTCTAGACATCTCATACTACACTGACTCTTCAATCAATAGGCAAAACAAGGTACTCAGTGCACTAATTAACAGTAAAACCTATGTTAAGTCTAAAATTGCAAAAAAAAAAAAAAACCCTAATAATTTTACTATTTGTACAATGATAATCACTGAATTTCTGCATGTATTTTTACTGCAAAATAAGGAGAACACTGAATTTCCTTTTATCAGAAATAGGTAAAATACTTAGACTAAAACTAGAACTTTTTATGTGTTCTTCATGTTAAGCTGTGTAAAATTACAGCATGATTTACAATAAAACAGACTTTAAAGAAACTGCTACAAATGAGATTCCATCTAGAATAACTGTCCCACACATCTGTGAACAGAAGCATCTAACATTGGTCTACCACATGCTCTTTTCGCCAAAAGCAAGATGGCAGTTTATCTCTTTCTCAGAAAAAAAAATGAAAAAGATTTGCTATTAATAAGAGCAGGTAACAACTAAGATGAAGAAATTGTTATTATTTTGTTGAAGCCAATGGAGTGATGCTAATTCATCTCAAGTAGGAATCTAAGCTGTTGTCTCAAGGCTCCAAATTGGTTCCTTCCTGCATCTTCAGACCATTGACTAGCAAAGAGTATCAAATTAGGTGAATTTATTAATTTTTTTTAAGTCACCAGTCTGTTATTGACACTGACTTGCTTGGCACAGTCCCCTGCTGACAGAAGGAGCTATTTCATAGAATGTCTATTTTAAATTGATCAAGTTTCATCTTAAAGAGAGCTTTTTTTTTGGGGGGGGGTGTCATTTCTATTGGAAGAATGTCCTAGAATCCAGCTGTTCTTTTAAGTATCCTTTCTTATCTCTGGTCTAAATATCTTTATGCCTAGCTATGGCCATTTGTGCTTGTGTGAACAATTTTTATTAGGTCATACAATCCTTCTCCTTTTAGTCTAGTAGTCTAAACAATCTGGGCTCTTTTATGCCTCTTTTAATGCACAGTCTTCATTCCTTATCACTGCCTCCCTGAAACTGATCAAACCTAATTGCCATGAACTTTAGTGTCTGGAGTTGCACACAAACTCTATTACAAATTTTACTGGCAAAACTCTTTGCAGTACTGTTAATTCCTCTCTGCTGGAAAGAGTTGTGCAGATACATGCAAGAACAGCATTTAAATCTAAATTACAGAATTATCCATTTACCGCCAAATGACCTGAATATGTTCAGCTCTTTCTGCAGTCCTCTGTATACATGTCAGACTTACTCATTTACTCCTAGCTGCCAGAATTCTGGTACATTTTAACCATCCTAATTTGTAAGTTAAGGGGGACTTCTGATCATAACTCTTCCTGGACACAGATCTCTTTTCAATGGTTGTTATCCTAAATACCTAGCAATAACAGGCACAGAGGAGGAAAAAAAGTGTGCAGTAGTGCCATCTTGTGGTAATGATGCAAAAATGTTCAGCGTCACCAAAGGAGACATGAGAGGCCTAATTTATTACAATATTTTTGTTTATTAAAATGTGCAAGTGAACAGTTTAGAAGATTGTATTTTTGATTTGCATGATGTCTGGATTGTATTGCTTTCCCTCCATGGCAAAAAAACAGTCTGCAAGTAACATGTTGATCTGCATAGTATGTTTTTTTCTTTCCTCTATCCACTACCGCTTTCATGTTTTGAAATGAGTCTGAAAGTAAGTTCTCAAAATATGGGCTGTAGTTCAGAGCCACTAAGAGGGACTTTGGAGTCATCTTCGTTCATATATTCTTCAAGAAAAATTACAATAAAAAATCTCTTTAAAATCTGAAAGGACTTGATGTCTGATTGCTGCAGATGTTTTGTACGTAGTTACTAAACTCCTGATGATGGAAATACCTTTTAAAAACATTATAAACTGCTGTACCTAACCATTTGCAGAATGTGCCGATGATCATAGTGTTCTCAGCCGTATTGATCATACCAGACTAGAAAACAACAAGACCAAAGTATGCCGTGACTTTCGTAGATGTCCTGGTCTGTGTTTCTGGTCTATTCAAGATCAGACAACAATCTTGCAAGCTTAGTATGAAAGACAAGAGAATTTACAGTGAGAGGTAAGAGAGGGAGAGTATAAGGAAATAGTATAGGGTTAATAAAATGAATGAATGAAGAAAGTACTCATTTCTGAAGGACTTTTGATATTTAAAACTTTTAGTTTGAATGTTGAGGCAATCTTAAATGTCAGGAGAGGGCAGTGAACTGTGTAAGTCATAGTATTCTGACCGCAAGACATTCTTTATTGGGGTTTTATGTGGCACTGTGGATGTTGGAAGCATCAGTGTATTGAAAGCACATTAGACTCTGCTACCCTTGATGGTGTCCTGGTTTGCCCAAGAGCAGGATTCCCTTCAGTCTGCAGCATGATTGCCAAAGAATTAGGAAGCAAAAGGAACTAGGCTGTATTGTAAAAGAAATTCTGTTGGAAAACTTCTGTGAATGAACTGTCACTTTTGGGTTTGGTGAATCTGCAAAATGAGGGAGTATTCTATCAATTTTGTCCCCCCCCCCAAAAAAAAAAAAAGTGTAATAAGTGGAAGCTACTATTTAAATCAGATTTATTATGAGTTTTCACAAAATAAGACTTTGACAGTCTTTGGATGCTCTTACTTTCTTGGCATCTTGGCAGCAGAGAGGAACAGCTGCGAGAGCTGGGCCTCTTCAGCCTGGGGAAGAGAAGACTGGGTGGATGTTATCAATGTGTACCAGTACCTGAAGGGAGGGTGTCAGGGGGGCAGGGACAAACTCTTCAGTTGTCCCATATGACAGGACAAGAGGCAATGGGCAAAAAGTGAGCCACAGAAGTTCTGCCTGAATGTGAGGGGGAAATTCTTCCCTGTGCGAGTGACGGAGCACTGGCACAGGTTGCCCAGAGAGGTTGTGGAGTCTCCTTCTCTGGAGATCTTCAAGGCCCACCTGSATGSAACSCTGTCTGCCATGCTCTAGGTGACCCTGCTGAGCAGGGGGGTTGGACTAGATGATCTCCAGAGGTCCCTTCCAACCTTACTGATTTTATGATCTTTGGAACCCCATGAACTGTTATGGCTAATTGCACGCGTCCTATACCATTGCAAGTGGATTTTTTAACGCCCCCAGCTGTCCGGTACAGTCGGCAATGTGCAGGGCGCTGCAAGCACTGGCGGGGTTGGCGCGCGCGGGCCGTGGCGCGCCGCAGCCCCGAGGCGGCGCCGGCGCGAGCGCGAGCACCTGCTGCGCGCGGCCAGTGCGCGGGGCGGGCACAGAGGGTGGCGCTTCCGTCCTGCCCGCGCTGTCTCCATTGGTCGGCGTATGTGTGTGCTCGGTAGGGATTGGTGGTTGCTGCTGTCAGTCAGGCCCGGGGCGCGGGGCAGTGCCCGGCCGTCGGAGCAGCGCCGGGGCCGCGACAGGCCGGCTGCCGCCATGTCGTGGCGAGTGCCCAAGTGAGGCGGGGGCGGGAGGGGCTGGGCGCGTTGCGCTAGACCGTCAGCGGCGGGTCGGGTGCGCACTGGGCTGCTCCGCAGCCGCGCCCTTGGAGGCGCGGAGCCTCGGTGGCGGCCGGCGCAGCGCGGTGCAGGGCGGGGCGGGCCTGCGGCGCGCTCTCCTTGCCCCGGCAGCGCCGGCCCGGCGGGCGGCTTCTGAGTCCTAGCACGGCCCCCGAGCGCTCCCCAGACGGGCAGCGGCTGTCTGCCTTCCGGCTGACCCCTCGCGAGTTCTTCTGCAGTGTGCTTTTGCTATCAGAGGAAGTACAGTGTTGGCTTTACAGTTGCTTTAGATGTTACGTGCAAAATAAACCAAAGTGAAGCTGTGCCAAGGTCCAGAGAACTCCCATGTTGAAACTAATGGCTTTAATTAATAAGATTCTTAACATAATTGGATGTGCAAAACATGAATAATTACATGTTCATTTAAACTTCATAAACAGACATTTCCATCTGTTAGTTACTGTGCAAGAGCAGGAGTTACTAGATGTTTCTTTTTGTCAGGGAACCTGGCTGATGGAAATTTATATTACAGATCGACAAGTCATTACTTGTTAGGTGTAATAAAAATGTAGGGAAATGTTGTTTAGTGTTGCAACTTGCAAGTATTTCTGATCTTTTGTGCTGTCACTTGTGGATCTGTAGGCATGAAGTCATACAGAGGCAATCAGTTAACAACACTCTTCTAACTTTTCTCTTAAATCAGATAAAATGGCGTTTGGAAAATAAACAGAAATGCTACTATGCCAACTACAATTAGAGACATAACTAAAGGAAAATGATTTCTTAATGTTGTTGCCTAAGATATTCCTGTGAGGGAATGTGTGGTAAAATGCACAAATGCTTCAGTGTTGTCAGTTATGTTGTCAACTCTTCTTTATTGTAATTTGACTAAATGAATTTATTGGAGATTAAAAAATGGC
Organism: Rhea americana; assembly: GCF_003343005.1. NCBI lineage: Eukaryota > Metazoa > Chordata > Aves > Rheiformes > Rheidae > Rhea > Rhea americana. Next base: position 54,877 of record NW_028186072.1, on the reverse strand, counting down.
ATAAAAATGTTACTCTAACATAAGACTTTTTTGAATGTTTCAAGGGAAATACTATCTGAATAAAATTGTTCGGCTTAGGTTTATAGGTAGCCATCATGTAAAGGGGTGAACGTAAGTGGTTACAAGGAAATAATCTTTCAATTGTTATTATTTGTTATAATTAAGTTATTGTCAAATAATTCACATTGTGTCTTTCTGCAGAGGTTTTACGTGGGAATGCTCGCCACATAACTTCTACATGGAAGAGAGAAACTATTCTCATAATTCCTCTTCTGAGTTTTGCTCCAGTCTTAAGTTAGAAGGCTTCTCTAGAGGTGACACTTCTGGAACAGATGAAGAGGATACAGATTCAGCTATCTTATATGGAACTTTGCGAGGAAGTATCGTTGGATTACGATACTACACGGGGGTTGTAAGTGCATGATAAATAATAAAGCAGAACAAAGCGTTGCCAACTTCAAAAAAGACCTTTAATTAAATTTCAAAATTTCACAGAATTTTTGACTGTGTAGTGTTAGATTTTTTTTTCCAACTTACTGTATTCAAAATTCTTCACGGGAAATGTATAATCTAAAACTAGTTTATTTTTCAAAATACAATTACAGTAACTCTCTTTCAAATATGATTTAGTTATTTCGTAAATTGGCTGATCCTCTGACTCAAATGAAGATGATTGAAAACAAGTAATTACATAAGTCTTTGAACTGTTCAGACTGACATAAAGGGATGCTTCTTTACAGAAAAGGTTTTACGAGACTTACACTCATCTGTTATGTTGGTGTCGGATATAGTTCTTGCTCTCAGGAGTGCTTTCTAAATTGCTGACATCAGATCATTCTTTTGTAATGCTTTTGGTATTTTGAATAAGTGTTAGATTATTACAGTGACTAAACAGAATGCTATGCCAAATTAACTTTAAGCTTCAGGACATTTAAATAAATGTGTTTTAAGTACTTCTGCAAATAATTTGCACCTTAATGAGTTGTTTTGTGGTTTTGTTTTTGTTAGGTTAATAGCAATGAAATGGTTGCACTGCAGAGGGAGCCTAATAATCCTTATGATAAAAATGCAGTGAAAGTAAATAATGTGAATGGAGACCAAGTAGGACATATTAAAAAAGAACTAGCAGCAGCATTGGCAGGCATTATGGACAACAAACTAGCAGTAGTTGAAGGGTAAGTGGACAAATCACACTTTTAGTTTCATGAATTATAAAGTAATGGAAGCATTCTATTGCTCTACTCTACTGGCATTTTCAGAAAACTATTGTAATTATCCTCTTTTGGCAGAAATGACAGCTCACAGCAATATGATTAAAACTTCATGTTTTCAGGCTCTTTACTACTCTTTACTACTCTCTTGAACTACTTACATTACAGTTCATTCTTTCGCATATATGATAAAATTCAGAGATTGTAGTGGGAGCAAATTCCTGAAAGAAAGGTCATTGTGGAACTCAAACTAGATGTGGTAGCTTCTGTAAAAGACTTTAGGACACATGCTGCATAAGCTTGTCTGGAAAACTATCTTTTGCTGAAAATAAACACTTTGGAATACCTTTTACTGAAAAAAAAGTTCATTATAAAAGATTTWAAAAATTAAAGATTAATGTAGTGTTTTGTATTGTTTCTCTGATTTTTAACAGGGTTGTCCCTTATGGAGCAAAAAATGTCTTTACCATGCCTGTACAAATGAGTTTTTGGGGAAGAGAAGAAAACAAGGAAGCTGTGCTAGATCGACTAAAAATGCATGGATTTAAATTGGCTCCTCCTTTGAAAGGTAAGTCTTGAACTTTTACTTTTTAAGATATTGAAGTTGAATTTCCTGCTGGTTGGAACAAGTGCTTAAGGGCTTGATGTTTGTAATAGTGTTGTCATTTGTAAAACTTTCAAAATTTAATTGGGGAAAAATGCCGAGCTCACAACTATTAATTTTGAGATTCAGAGAAACTGTGCTTTTGTATCCTATCTTTTAAAATAGCTACCAGCAACTGGAGAGGCATCTGAGCTACCTCAAAAATACATTGTTTAAGTTAAAACAGTAAGATTTCTCTGCATTTCTCTAGGTTTGGATTTTTCTTTTCTTTTCTTTTTCTTTTTCTTTTTCTTTTCTTTTCTTTTCTTTTCTTTTCTTTTCTTTTCTTTTCTTTTCTTTTCTTTTCTTTTCTTTTCTTTTCTTTTCTTTTCTTTTCTTTTC
>NW_028186072.1:15098-52671 GCF_003343005.1 Rhea americana | reverse complement strand
GAAATAGAAAAGATCCTTTCATGCAGTGAGGTTTCTGGGACAGTGCTACTGTTAGCAGTTAGTGCTAGAACATGTATCCTGCTGGAGGTGTGAGCAAATTACAGATGAGGTGTGGTACGTAAATGAATAAGCTTAGCAGAGCTGGTGCTTTGCAGAGCCAGCTTCATACAAAAGCACCTGTGCTCCTGGAAGCAGGCTTTGTGGAGGTTACAGCAGTAATCAGGAGTAAAAGTGGGTGCAGAGGGAAATACGGTTATCTCAGTGAGGCAGGAAATACCACTAGTTTTCTCTAGTAGAGCTCAGACTCACTGATACTGGTAATCATTTTAGGGGCAACTGATTACCCTTTGTCAATTTGTTAGGGGTCGTCATCTCCTTAGTTATCTCAAAACTGCCTATGCCCATGTGTCCTTAAACTCTTACTCCCCTAAGGGGCCAAACAGTGGAGTAAGGATTGAAAGGCGTAAGTGGTGCAACTGAGGGTGATAGATATGCCTTGGTATTTGTCAGGTATTAAGAAAGCTTTGTTTCATACTTTGATTTCTTGTGGTTGCTGGATGGTATTGCCATGCGTTGTCTGGGGCTCTGCAGTTTTGTTTACATTCCTGAGGTATGTGTGTATGGTTAATTTGTCAAGGGCATAGCTTTGGACTTACCTTAAAATCGTCAGATCCTTATGCCAGTTTTCAGAACTATGTCATCACATGAGTTCTAAAGAACACAGTTCTTGTATATTAAAAATGTTGAGTTACAGCAATTTTCATTATTAATAGGAGTAAACATTTGGTGAAAAAATCAATTTTCATGATTAATGTATATGTTAATGTAAAACAAGCTTTCAGTTGCTATCTTTTAGGTTCTATTGTGCATTGCTAAAGATAAATAGAGTTTGGAATAAAAAGCATTTTGTGTTATCAGTCATCTGAGCAAGTCAACTTTTATGCAGCGGAATAATATTTAAGAAAAAGAGATGCCATCTCAAAGGACCCCAACCCATAGCTCATTGCCTCTGAGACTTAGGAGGCTTTGTTGAATGCCTTTGTAACCCATAGTAAGTAAAGGGTAAAGTGAGACTAAAAGACAAATGGGAAAAGATACTGGACAGGTGTTTTTTAGTGCCTGTGATCAGCCCTGTTGCCCATGATCCAGTGAAGATTGCCTTCATACCTTTTTCAAAATACTGTGTTTTTAACGACAAGTAGGTTCAGAATGTGGTTTTGGATCAAAGTGGATTTCTGGAAAAACTGGACCAAGTTACAGTGCTCCAGTTCATGCTGCTGTGCACCTGACAACTGAACAGGTTTGCTTTTTATACTTACATTGCAAATGCTAGGAAGGTAGTATTTTAACAGTGTTGTCCTTTTAACTCTTTATTAATAAAATGCTGCTTGTGAAGTGGAAGGCTCTCTCTTTACGCAGTTAAATACTTTTTTTTCTTGTCTTTGAGCCACAAAGTTGCTTTAAAGGTCACAGTCATATTGAACTTCTGAACTTTTTCTTTCTTATACTGTAAGCAGAAATTTCAACTGTGACAGTCTTGAGTCCCTTGACAGGTTTTGGGAGGTTTTGATTGTTTATCAGTTCCTTGTATGTGAGTGTGGTTGTGTATTTTTATTTTTCTGTCTCAGTGTTTTACCAGATAGCAAGTATTCTCACTTTCTCAAGTGTAAAATATAAAGAGACTCACAAAATTCATCTTAAAATTAGGGCAAAAGTGATCTGTGAAGATTTTTTTTTTCAAATTAGAGTGAATTAATTTCTGTACTGAGTATTATATAGGGATGCAGCGCTTGCTTTTATTTGCCTATGTGTATCTCAGAAAAACTGAACTTAATTTTATATTGCAGTCACTCACAACTCATTTGTCTGCCATTTCAATAAAACATAGTCCAGCAGCTTAGGTCTTCAGTGGTGGAACTATCCATACTTATTACCAGGTATAGAGTCATTGAATGTTTAGTGATACCATGTTTTAATTGCATTTTTTTTATTCGTTTGTACAGCTTAAAAATGAATTTGACAAATTGTTTGAGGATCTGAAGGAAGATGATAAAACTTGTGAAATGGAAGGAGCAGAGGTATTACTTAAGCTCGAAAGCATTTTCTATAAAAATTTAAAAACTTATTCTCAAGCAGGTGCATGTTTAGTTCTGTCATCTAGTCGCATGAATTGCTTGGATCAGTAAAGATTTTAGTAGATAAAAAAGGAATTTTTAAAATGATTTCCCCGCCCCCCCCGAAAATGGTAGATCGTATTTAATTTGGGAAAACGGTATAACATATCTCTTTAATTTACAGGCTGTTGGAACCTTGTTGCTTCCCCATCAAAAGCAGGCTTTAGCTTGGATGATTTCGCGGGAGAACAGTAATGATTTGCCACCATTTTGGGAAGAGAGAAATAATTTCTATTACAATATACTTACAAATTTTGCCGTAAAGGAGCGACCAAAAAATGTCCTTGGAGGAATACTAGCTGACGATATGGGATTGGTAAAAATATTTATCAAATTTGAATTTTTTTATACAAGTTGTGTATGTGTGGTTTTTTTCCCCCCTTAAATCCATGGAATATATGACATTTTGTATTATGCAGGGTAAAACGCTTACTACTATTGCATTGATTCTCACAAATTTTCAAGATGGCAAGCCTCTTCCTGTTGAAAAGATCACAAGTGATAAATCTTATGAGGTGAGATGAAAGGAAAAGAATGCTTCGCAGTTAATTTAGCAGTTAAGCAGTTAATTTAAAAAGTGCCTAATGTAACTTCCTATACTGTGAACTTTTTATACTTGCTATACATAATGTTATCCAAGTAGGTCAACTAGGAAGAATAGGATGGATTTGTTGCAAGTAGGTAGGGTATGTTATTTTACAGTGCATGACTGAGCTGTAGATTTGTGTTATCTTAGAGCGCGAGTTTGCTTATACTCCAAGGAAGAGTGAACTCAGAAACTTTGAAGGAAAAATATTAGGTTGTTAATGTTGTAAAGGGAATTATAGGGAAAACTACAAAAGGGAGGGGAAACTACAAAAAATTGAAAACACAAGTGTGCAGGCTCTTACGTAGTCTAGTTCAAGTGTCTGCTTTGCTACGTTCCCCTTTCTATATGATTTGCAGGACAGTGAAATAAGCTAAATACTGGGATTATCTGATTTATTACACAGTATTCCCTTACAGTATTACGGCTGAGATTTTCACTTCCTTTTCTAACATACTTGCCTAAATTTAACACAATAATGTTTTATAGTTGACCTCAGGGTGTTAAGGGGGGAAATGTTACTAGTGTATTTTCTTTCTAGGGCAGCTGTGTAGCCTGTTTTTTTTCCTCCCTTCTGCCTTTCTGCAGTTTCATTTGAACTGTGTATGTGGCTACTAAGAAAAAGTGTAACTTCTTCCACAACTTTAAATGATCTAGCTGCATAGCACTGAACTAGTTTTTCATGTTTCAGAGCAGTAATTAATTAAGGGATAGGTAGTGTAATGGTGTTACTGGCATTATGTCCTGTTGCTGCATTGAAGAATAAAAGTTTCCATTCCTCCTTAGGAATCTGGTGCTACTAGCATGAAGAACATTGGACCCAAACTACGTAAAGGTGACAGTAAACTGTGAAGAGACCAGTAGTGTTTACATGATAATTAATGTAGTTACCTGAGGAACTCTTACCCTGTGGTCAGTTCTAGGATTGCAATACCGGTCTGATTTCACAAGTGTGTAAAAACGCTTTACAAGCTAAGTATCTCAGAGAAGTATTTAAAACATGTATTTTAAAGATGTTTCAATTGACATATAGGAAGATAAAGTGGCTTGTGAGAAACCTACACATTGGAGTGTGTTATCAGATCCAGGAGCTATAACTGAGTTACAGCAAAATTCTTTCTGCAAGTGTTATTCTCTCAGTTTCAGTATCAGCTCTGCCTTAATATGTTTTCTTTTTGCATTTGCTTCCTGTGTGCTATTTTGGCTGAGTGCAGAAGTGAGATTTTGTCCTCCAGCCAATAAGACATTAATTAAAAAAAAAAAAAAACTTTTTTGTATGTGTGTAAACTATATGCGCGCACTTCTGATCATGCCTTTTTGTCTTGTGATTGATTTTTGTGTTAGGCAATGCAGAAATCCCTAATTATTGAGACTTCAACATTAAAAAACCCTTCCTACTTAGCATTATTTAGAACTGTTGGTAGAACTTTATTGGGACCCTTCTTGTTATCAGTACAATGCTTGCATTTTGCATGCTCTTTTCTTGACAGTTTGGTTTCTGACCACCTGCAAACTCGGTACACTTTTTATGACTTTGCAAATTATTAATGTTTTTTTTTAAAAGTACTTTAATTTTTCATTTGTGATCTCAGTAACATTCATTATGTGCAGAACAATTCAGCTTGTCTTAATGAAAGTCTTTTGTTGATCAAGTTACTCTTAAGCTGTTTTGATAACCAAGCTGAAGAATATGCACGTTTTTTTCATAATTATGGTTCTGTATGAAGGATCTTTGCTATTTCTTACAGAATCTAGCAGTACAGTGGAATCTGGAGTTTCTGATGTAAAAAAACTTAGAACTGTTCCATTGAAATTCTCAAGTTGCCATCTGAAAAGGTAGATACCTGGAATGATCTTTGTCTTTTTGCTGATTTGTTAAAAATGGTTGGTTGTACTTGTTTTTGATTAAGCATAGCCAAAAACGTGTTCCTGCTCTCTCTCTTCCTCATTCAATATTTTATACTTGTGCTTATATTTAACTGTTCTATCTGTATGTTGTGCTTTTGGATATACTTTTTAAAAATTAACTTACTCTAAGCAGCATTTATGACTCGGATATCTCCTTCAGCAGCAAAGGAGTCTTAAACATCAGTGTGTATCATCTGAAAAATTTGTTTTGGAGTAATCTTTTCCTTTTAACATCCATCAGTTTTTTTCATGATTAGAAAATACTTCACAGGTATGCTTCTGTCAGAAAGACACAAGCTGATGAAGTTGTGAAGCATTCTAGTATGTTTGAATTTTCCCATTGTGCTAGCTTGTTGTTCTTGTAATAAATGTGAATTTCAATGATGATCTGTACTAATTTGTATGAGCATCATTCACCCCACCACACTGTTTTTTTGATTCCCCCTTTTTTCTGCCTCCCTTTAAAAAGAAAATTTTCAAATCGTTATGGTCTGTTATTTGCAACAACAAATTAGTTTGCTTTGTATTTGTTCATGCTTTTGAGACTTACTATCTAAATTCAAGTAGTAGTAAAATTTCTTATTTTTCTCTTTAATGTTGATATCTTAGCGGTAAAGCCAAGAAACCCAGATATTCAAGAAGCAGTGACTTGGGAGAGTCTGAAGAATGTCTACCACTGCAAACAGAAAGTAAGTTCCAGGGAATTCTATTTTTATCCTAATCGTCAAAAAAATTTAAAAAGTGTCAAGCCTTAATTACTGTGACACAACCTCTTCCTTTTTTCACCCAACATTGAGAAGGATTTCCGACTAACTGGAATAGAAGTTAAGGAAACTTCTTAATTGTATTTTTTATTCAATGAAAACTTTAAGCAGAAAATTTTACAAATAACCATTTGTCTTACGTATTTTAATTGTTTCTTTAGCTGTGACAAGCTATGAACTTAAACTTCACTACTTAGCAAAATAAGTAGTGAAAAATTGATTTAGATTTTTATGATTTGACAAAGATGTTACCAGGGCACTAGAACTGGAGAAACATTCAAAAAATTTAAGTGTACCTTTTGAGGTAAATGCCTAAATTGTGATCTTGAAAAGGCAAGAACATGTCATTTGTTGAACTAAGTATCTTGCATGAAATAAAATTAAGGGTTACATAATCTTCCGTGAGCAGTAAGTTTAGGTTTAAAGTACTTGGGGCAAAACCTGTGCTAAACTACCGTTGTAATGATTGGTAAATGAAATTCTGAAAATTCATAGCCTGAAGTAAGGAATTGTATTAGAAGCTATATTTATGCACACTATCGTATTGTATTGGAGAGGAAAAGTAATTTGTTTGGTTAACACATTTGAATTTTATGAAATGGGTCATAAAAATAAATGCTTGCATACACATGGTGTGAAAACTTCTTATGTTTGTTTGTTCTTTGCAGCAACTTCTTGTGTTATTCCAGAAGATACAGGCTTTGGATCTGCTCTTGTAGCATCGCCTACTCCTTTAAAAAGAAAAACAAAGAGGAAGGGTAATGAAGAAATTAACAGAGCATATTAATTTCTGAGTATTACTTGAAGCTGAAATACTGTATAGATGCCACTTTATAAATGAAGCATATTTTGTTATGAATTGCTTTGATACTGGTCAGATTAAGAAATACAAACAGAGCTTCAGGGAACTGTGCAGGTTCTATGAGCTTCTACTGTGCTTTGAGGTGGACTGTTATTAAATGTGACTTCTGTTTTCTCAGGTACCGCTAGCATTCCATCATCTGAGAAAAAATACTCTGAAGACGGCTCCAGAACAACGCTGATTATATGTCCACTGTCTGTCCTAAGCAACTGGATTGTAGGTTCTGTGGTCTTCTAATGTGTAAATGTTATTTTGATGCTGCAGAGGTAGCACTGCTGGTAAAATGTCGTGGTTTTCCTTTTTCATAAAATAGAGCTCCTTTCACAGGAGAGACATATTTGAGAGAAATTGTAGAAATGAAGTAGTATTGTATTAACAGTGCAATTCCACAAGTTTACCATTCCACGTGCATTCCAATGAGCTTACTACTATGAAAGAGAGAGAGCTCCCTTTCCATTCCCTGCTTCTGGCTAGGCACACTGACACTTCTGGAACTTTGTTGTGAGCTGATCTATCTCCTTAAACTGGGGAAGGAAGCGGGGACATGCAGGAGACATGTCCTATTTCTTGCATGCTCAAAATGAAGTTACAGTTTATTGGTAGTGCGTGTAACTAATCTATTAGAGATGTACAGTAATTTGATGATTCTACTCTTTGTGAAAGTAGATCTGCTGGGGGAAGAGACTGAGGGGCCCTTTTTCGCTCTGTTTCTGCATAAGTTACAGGTTTTTTGCTTTCATACCATTTTGAGTGAAAATATTAAGGGGATACTTTAACTTTCAAATTATGTTTTATCTGGAAGTCCTTGCTACCTGTGGTTATAACATTAATAAGAAAAGGCAGCAAAATTTTAATTTTAGACTGTAAGTAAAAAATTCAAATCATACAGTCAAGCAGGAAACTATAAATAGTTTCAAAAATTATTCTTTTTATTTACTTGAAACTGAATTAAGTATTTAAAAATGGTATGTCCAATAATTACCATATACCGAGAGCTTGAGAGAACAAGTGTAAGGAATATAAGCCGTGTGTTATTTAAGACTTTGCTGACAGTCATGCAGCTGTTTATGGTACGTTGTATCACGAATTGCATTGTTGTGCAGCCTGGAGATAAGTACTGCATTGTAATACTGCATTTAATTTTTATGGCAAAAAGCTAAAAACCTAACATGGTTAACCCAGTAGTGGGAGAAATTGTAAATGAGTAATAAGAGAATGAACCAAGAGGAGAAGAAGGTAAAAAGTGAGAAAGAATACAGAAGCTCTCCCATTACAATTTGGGAGGAACAGTAGATTTTGAAGTACATATACCATCAGGATATGAATTAATATTTTACAAGAAGTAGAAATGTAGTTATCAGTGTGTTACACTGTGTATGTTACTAGTAACTGAGATGAATATTCCTCATCCCTCTTGTCACTTGGGAAGACAGATAAAAATAAACCGATATTGCTCTTGTTATATAAGCAGATGTAGAAAATCTGCACTGGAACAGGTTGCCCAGAGAGGCTGTGGAGTCTCCTTCTCTGGAGATACTCAAAACCCACCTGGATGCAACCCTGTCTAACATGCTCTAGGTGGCCCTGCTTGAGCAGGGGGTTGGACTAGGTGAGCTCCAGACCTTCCAGCCTTATGCATTCTGTGATTCTGTGATCTGAGTGCTAGGGGAAGTGGTTATTACTTAAGCCAACTTTCAGGAATTTTATTATAATAATAATGTAGTGACACAGTATCTTTTGAGTGTGTCATGGTGACTTTCCTTTCAGGACCAGTTTGAACAGCATACCTGCCAAGATTTTCATCTAAATATTTATATTTATTATGGTTCTCACCGTAACAAAGACCCAGCAATTCTTTCAGAACAAGATGTGGTACTGACAACCTATAACATTTTAGCTGCTGATTACGGAGTAAGTAAATGTGAAAGTGTTCTGTGAAAATACCCAGCGTTTGGGATAATGATGGCAGCGTATTTGAGTGCTGTTTTGCTGGGCGGTCCAAAGGGTATAGCTGTAGGTCTGCTTTACACGCTTTCCAGCAAGTTTGCTGTGGTAACCAGTGGTGTTCTTTGGCTGCTTCTGTGGAGAAAATGGCTTTGCTGTAATGACAACATCTTTAGGAAGAGACATCTTAAGGATAGAGAAGTGTGTGAAGTGTGTAGATTCCTACAGTTCTCAGTGGCATGAGACYCCCATTTCTACTTCTCTGTATCAAATTCTTGAGGTAAAAGCATGGTTCCATAGCTCTTGGGGCGCATAGGGAAGATGTGTTCTATACAGGCTGCAACCAAATAAATCATATGCCTATGAATTCATAATTCAAAATAAGACATAATTTGAAAAGTGATGTTTCCACAGACACAACACAGCCGTTTTAAAAGCCTGAAGTATAATGTAAACATTATTTGATTTTGTAAACTCTGATTTATCTTCCATATCTTTGTGTTGTTGAAGCCTCTCCTTTGATTCCTTTTGCTGTAGTTCATCTTCCACAATAAAGTCTGAGGAAAACTCATAGACCTTTACAGGAATCATTAAAAGAATTAAGATCTCATTCTTAGTTTTACTGTTCTTTGCTGAGAAGTAAACAAGATGCAAATAAATACTTTCCATTATTAAATGTGAAGTTGTTACGTTAATAGCTTAAATTAATCCAAATTGAAAAGAAATATTTTCATTTGAGTCAAAAGATCAAAAAATACTGTGTTTCAGATCGGAGATGACAGCCCATTACATAAAATCAAGTGGTTGAGAATTGTATTGGATGAGGGACACACTATACGAAATCCAAATGCTCAGCAAACTAAAGCTGTCTTAAGTCTAGAGGCACACAGAAGATGGGTACTTACAGGTAAAATATTTGACATGAGGAATTGCAATGCATATCATCATAGAATAATACTGCCTTGTGTTTTCAAGTAGCTTTTTTCACTTTGTCTTTTTCTGAGATGTGCCTGATGTCTGTCCATGTCAAATTTATTTTGAATGTTTTTAAGCTTGTCTTTGGTCGGTGTTTTAGGCTTGTTGTGTTTGTTTTTCTTTTATCTCTTCTGGGTTTTTTTGGTTTGTTTTTTAATTCTGCTTGTGACAACAAATTTTAAAATAAAATTCGACATCACAGGTTCAGTGAAGATACAACCAAAAAGGACCTGTTCATGTACTGACATGTTGGATTGATTAGGAGTTTTCTCGCTTTCTTGTTTATCTGAATGTTGGAAGGTTTCTGAAATGTGCCACAATCCTAGAAACTGTCTGGGACCRTGCAAACATGATTCTTAACGTTAACTTCAAGAAGATAATGATGTAGCTACTGGTAGTAAGGATGGAGTGAAAAGATTATCATCCAAGACTTCCTAGCATTGAGAGCTGCACTTCTCTCACTTGCATATATTTGAGTGCGTTTTAGTATTTTAATTTAAAAAAATAATATGTATTATATAAAACAACAGGTCAAACTAATTGTGAGAATCCTTGTCTGCTGTTCATAGTTTGGAAAAAGCGTAGAGATTTCACTTTGACTAAAACTCTGCATTTTTAGACTCTTTGAGATTTTACAGTATTTTTTGCTTATTTACTTTTTGTGTAGGTACTCCTATTCAGAATTCTGTAAAGGATTTGTGGTCTCTTATTTCCTTTTTAAAACTGAAACCTTTTACTGATCGAGAGTGGTGGCACAGAACAATTCAGCGTCCAGTCGCAATGGGAACTCCAGGAGGACTTAGGTATGAAGCCTTCCCAAAGAGTTTGTGGGAAGGTGTGACTGACGATATGAGGGCAGTGTGAAAAATGAGTTTTTCACGTTTAAAACTGAAATGCTTAACATATATTGTCGGTTCTTTCATGTTGCAAATTAATGKCTTATATTTTACTGCTAGGCTTGGATTTTGTGCAGAACATATATTTATGCAGTAAACTACAGAAAATACCCATTGGTAATTTTTGTTAATGAAATAATAAGTGGTCCATGTGTGTACTTTTAGGCGTTTACAGTTGCTGCTTAAGAGTATTACCCTTAGAAGAACTAAAATAAGTAAAGTTAAAGGAAAACCTATTTTGGAGTTACCAGAGCGTAAAGTACTTATTCAGTATGTTACGCTTACAGAGGAAGAGAGACAAATCTATCAGTCTGTGAAGATGGAGGGCAAAGCTGCTATTAACAGGTAAATAAAAAGACTTTCTGAATCCTGAAACTTGAAGTTTGGTATCACAAACAAGTGTTCTGGAAGTTTTGATCATATTAGCTATAGTAGCAGAGGGTGTCAGTTTGTACGTCCTAAGCTAATAATTGTGAGTTAATAGTAGCATAATTGTGAATTAGTAGTAGCATCTGTTCAGCTCTGAAGTAGAGACTATTGCTTAACTATGTATTAGAAGTTCTAACCATCTTGAAACAAAACAATGTCAGATAGCTGAAGAACGGTCTTAAAATTTTTGTCACTGCTTGTTAGAATTTCTTGTAGTAGAACATGCTACTGGTAGCATTTTTCAGCAGAGGATTTGAGAAAAAAAATGTTACTCAAACAGGACAATGAAAAATCAGAACATAAATCTGATATCTGAACTAGATCCCTTAATGTCATCTATTACTTCAGACTGTAGTATTTCATACTCTAACAATAATATTGTTGTTCAGATTTTTCAATGAGGGGACTGTACTAGCTCACTACGCTGATATCCTTGGTGTTCTGCTCAGATTGCGACAGCTCTGTTGTCATCGTCATCTTTGTACAAATGCATCTTCTAGTTTTTCAACTGGTGAGTGAGTATATTTGGTTTCTGCATTTCTAAAAACAGGACTTTCACTTTGGATTCAAGAGTGCAAACATGTTTGTGTGCTTTCTGAGCTTTCTTTCCTGGCCTTCCTCCTGTCAGCTTGGATTAGTGACCTTTTAGCTTTATTCCCTTCTTCCTTTCTTACCATAATCTGTTYGAATATGTTTGAGAAGTGGTCAAGGAAATACTCAAATAAAAAGGAAAGCATAGAAGTGTTAGTAGTTATAAAGGCTAGAAGCAGGAAATGATAAGCCTTTATAGCCCCTCATATAAATGACTAAAGTGAGACCTCTGCAGAGGCAACTGTAGAAAGCTTGTTAAAAAGCAGTATATATGTTGTAATAATTTACAGAAGTGCTTTTGCTGCAAGTTTCTTCTTGCCTCAAGAGAGAAGGTGTAGACGAGTTTGGCAGAGCTGTTTGTAGATTGTCGGAGGATCTGATGACTCTTCAGCAGAATAGGAAACTAGTGACTTTTTTGTGGCTATAAGGAGGGGTGAACACAGAGAACTGAAAGGAGCGTGGAACTTTCTGGGAGAAACCAGAAGTGTACTGCTGCACAGTGTTAAAAATGATACCATTTTCTTCTTTCAGAAGAAGGTATTACATTTGTAAGTATTTAAATACTATTTAAAACRCTCAATTTAAGAGTTCATAGTTTTAGTATTTCAAAAAATCCTATTGTGAAATGCCATTAGTATAGTTGTTATTTTTTTCAAAAAAGACTAATGAGAATATGATGTTGAATTTTTTTAGGTGGCTGCTATTTATCTTTCTGAAAAATACAGCTTGAAGAAATTAGTGAATAATTGTTTTAATAATTATTTGGAAATCAATTAGTAATTGCTAAATATTATTTATTTATTTATTTGTAAGAGTGTTTCCGAGCAGCCTTAACTATAAATAAAGTGACTTCCAACACCCCAGTAATATCATCGTTACCTAAACAGCTGCCATGTGAAAATTGCTTGATCTCGTTAGGCATTATGTTACACATACGTTCATCACTGAGCTTATAGTCTAGGTTCTTTGAGTTCTAGTTACCATTTTTCCAAGTAAGATTATTCCTAGTATGTCTTGAAATAGTAAATTAGAATTTTTCTTTAGTTTTTGTCATCTTATGTTTTTATAATTGTAGGCTAAATCCTTATTGTGTAAAATTGTTATAATTGTGTTTTGATCAGTGGAACTGTGTTAATATGTGCCAGTTAAGTTTCCTATATGGAATATCTATTTTCAAGTGTTTTTCTGTATTAGCAGGTAATAATACTCCTGAAGAACTGCGTCAGATGTTAGTCGATAAAATGAAGTTGGTTCTGAACTCTGGTTCAGATGAAGAATGTGCAGTTTGCTTAGAATCACTGACTTTTCCTGTGATAACACACTGTGCACATGTGTTTTGTAAACCATGTATTTATGAAGTCATCAGAAGTGAACAGGTTGGATATTTTATGGTTGCATTTAATTGTAATAGCTATTCAAAAAGAATTAAGAACTGGTACCAGCGGAAGCCCATCTAGCTGTTGTTCATTGTAAATCATAATTGGTAAATTGTCTAAAACTTGTCATCCACTGGCCACTAGTATAAAAACTGTTGGCTTTCACTTGAACTAAGGACTGTCAAACTGAACAGTGTTAAGGTCCATCAGTATGTTCAAAGACCTTTTCCTGTGCTTTCCTGGTTCTCACCTTTTCTAGCCCTTGGGTGAATGTGATGACATCAAATGCATTGTTGTATACCTCTATATGGCTGGATCCTTCTTCATTATTTGCATGTGAAATAATGCACRTGTATTTTTGTTGTACTTAGAAGGGACCAAAACTGTATATTGGAAGCTGACCGTTGAACTAAAAACAGCTGCTCTCCTTATTCTTCTGTAACAGATTAATGTCCTGTGTGTGGAACAGAACTCAAATGTGGGCAAGTGTCTTTCCTGCAACATGTAGAGCTGTGCTGCCTTTCAGTTTAGGCCATCAGATTTTCTTCCTCCAGAACAGAATTTGTGGTTCATCTTCCATTGGCCACTTTTTTGAGGGGGAACCCCTTCCCCCACCCCTTTTTTTTAATGTGTTCCCATGCAGTTCTAAGCTATATTCTGCTTTCTTGCTTGTCCCTTGCTTTCTGAGGGAATCTGATTGTACGGTAGTTCTACCATCTGTATTCACCACTTTCACATTTCCTCTCTGGAATTGTGTGTCTCCCACTCAGACATGGCAGAGCTGCAAATACCAGGCTAAACCTGGGTGGTACTTCTTATGAGGCAACAGAGGGCAAAATAGTTCCTGCCTGAATGTAGTCAAGCCTAGGAAATGTAGTGTGTTTGGTATGTAAATTTACTCTTTGTGTTGTCACACACAAATATTCCAATGCAGATGGCCCAGTCAGGAGTTTCTGAGAATTTTGAGGGAATCTAGTGATGTGAAATTATTATCTAAGGAGAGAGCACTTGCAGAGGCCTTTTTCCTACATAGAGTTTCCTGATGTGTCTGTACCAGAGCCAGTGACCCTTGCCACCTTCTTGAGTATCTGGATATGTGGAAAAATCAGTCAGGTTATAGTGGGGCATGTATTACTTGCATAGAAAATAAGACTTTCGCTTCACCTGGAAATGACCTTGGATTTTGCAGAACTAGAGTCTTTGTCTAGTCTCACATTGTTCCAAAGATTGCATTCATAGTAATCAAGTCTGAGTAGTGAGGGCAAGTGTAGGTTCTACTTTCTCTGGATCTGTCATGAGTTTCTGAAATAGAGGGGAAGCATTTGAACAAGTTCCTATGTTCAAAATGATTGCTGGTTTAAGTCAAGTCTTCCAGTTGAAATACTGCATCTTCCAGTTGAAATACTGGCTCACATCTAAATGTCAAAGTCAAGAGAACTAACTGTTTTCATATAGTAGGTATTTGTCCTAGGGCTGCATCTCAGTTGGGTAATCCTTACGACAGAATGGTTAGAGCAGTTACTTTATCCTAGTATATAACTTGGAAGAGTAGAGGGATAGCATAGTGGTTATCACATTTGTTTTACACACTGAAGGTCCTGGGTTCAAGCCGCAGTGGAACCAACACCAGGAAATCTTTGGAAGATTGGACTAGATGATCTCCAGCAGTCCCTTCCAACCTTACTGAATCTGTGCTAGCATAGATTTGGGGTTAGGTTTAGCTCAGTTGGTTAGAGCGTGGTGCTAACAATGCCAGGGTTGCAGGTTCAATTCCTGTATGGGCCACTTGTTTGAGGGTTGGACTAGGTGATCTCCAGAGGTCCCTTCCAACCTTACTGATTCCAAGAGGACTTTACTGGCCATCCCCTCTTCAAAACAAAGCAAACCAATAAACCAGCCCACACCTACACCTCCAAAACAGTGTAAACCCATACAAGGTCTACCAGCCAGGATGGTAGCCTATGGTTTCCATTATTTATTAAAATGAGAGCATTAAACTGGCAGTGAGGAATGGGATGTGAAACTGCCAGCACAAAACTGTTGAGTAAAAAGATCGATCTTTCATTTGTTATAAACTTCAAGGTAATTTTATCTTTCTGATACTATTTATTGAAATTGGAAAACCTTTCAGTGGTCAACAGTTTAATGAGCTTTCCTCTGTGTATCTACTGTACTCATCTAAAAACATGCCAGATAAGCATCAAATGATGTGGGTTTTTTTTCTAGATTTTATTATGAGAAAATATTTTTGTCATTTTCATATCTATTCACTGCAAGTTCTCCTTTTCTGTGTTGGCATTGTACATGTGCATTTTTGTTATTATGTTGGTTTTAATTCCAGAACTCAATTCGAGAAGGGATGCATGAAGATACGAGGGAAAAAAAAAAAAAAAAAAACACTGATGTAGTGAAGAAGATTTGAAAATTTCCTGTTTTTTCAAATCTGTCAGACTTTATTTATTTTTTCTTGACATTAGAGGGTTTTGGATTGCTGCCAAATTATGGAATGTTCATTTGTAGCTACATTTGTGGAGACTGTTATTTCAGATTCCTCTGTGGCAAGAGGAATGAGGCAAGATACAGTTTCTGTCTTCTGAAAAGGAATCATTATTGCTGCACTAATACTGTATGTGCAGACTATGATTGCTGGCCTTTCAACTGTTGTTCATTCCAGATCAGCATTCTGAGAGGTGCTTTGCTGCTTATGTGCAGATTGCTGTAGAAGTTGAGTCAACCAATTTTAAGTGGTTGTGCTCTTAGTCAAAAATTTTTCATATTTATCTTTTTGATTCCCTAAGTTGCATATTTGTATACCATACACAGTCTTAATTTTGTGTGTAGTCCCATGAAAGTGCTGTTGCATAAATTCTAAGCTTTGCTTTAGCCGAAGTTTATGTGTGCTTCAGAGAGAAGCGCTGTTGGTGTTAAATTGTGTCTTATTTCTCATGTTTGTTATGAGAAGGGGAAGTTGGTAGCCTATGTCTGATATCTGACCTTAACAAAGCATATTTCATCAAATTACTACTATTTCTGTGCTGATGTTGAAGACAGAATGAGTTCAAGTTCATTCTTTGCTTACAAATAAGAATGATCCTCACTTTAAAAGATGGTTTGTTTTTTTTGTCTGTTTAGTCTTCTCCCCATAAACCAAGTATTCACTTGCATTTAAGTCTTCAGCTACCTATTTAAAATATAAATATGCTCAGGAAAGACTTATTTTAAGGAAAGCTGAGTACTGTTAAAACTTTTAGCATTTACATGCTACCTTAATGCTCTAACAAATGTAATTGTTTTGATTATGTTATGTGACTGGGGAGTGGATCATGAGGAAGAATGTACTACTTGAGGATTTTTTAATGGATAACAATACAGTAACTTAGTAAAATGTGCTTTATATTGGTGATCTTTAGTGTTCACTATGATTAATTTTTTTTTTATAATGTTTGTTTGGGGGGGTTGGGGGTTTGTTTTTTTTGTAGCCAGATGCCAGTTGCCCCCTTTGTAGGAATGAACTTCGAGTAGAGCATTTGGTGGAATGTCCCATGGAAGAGGAATTAGATTCCAGTAATGGGAAGAAGGGTGATGAGGAGTGGGTATCCAGTTCAAAGGTATATTACATTTTGGTTTACTTTGATTTTGTAGAGCGCTCTCTAGAACTTTTGTGTAAATACGCACGTTTTGAATTACTATTTAAAAGACTGCCCAGCATGTCAAGCCAGCACAGGAGAAAACACATAATCTGGTACTCATCTTTGTGTGAACTTTGATGCATATTAATTAAATACGACTTTCAGTGGAAGAGCCTGTTGCTTTATCTTTTGTTTCTTTTTCTGACAACTGAGTAGTTTTGTAACCAGTAAAATTATTCGCTCTTCCTTTTGGAAACTAAAAATCTAAGTAAATAATTCTTTCTTAGAAATTGACTAAAAAGAAAGAGGTATTTTCAGCTCTGGAGGGGAAAGTGAATATTTAAGTGAACATATTTAATACAATACTGTCAGATAAAGCAGTGGGATATTTTAATGTTACGTTGTAGACCTTTCTTCAAGATCTGACACTTTTTTTGCATCACATTCATTGTGTGCTTACTGCCAAACATGAAATTTTCCGTTTTGTACTTTCAGTATTTTTGTTGTTTTGAGATTACTTTTTCAGAACATTATGTTTGTCATGTAAATTTGTAGTGAAGTTACTGTTATTTCAAAAGATGTTTGTAAACTTATTCCCTGCAAATCTTTCTGCGGTGACCTAAGAAGTTATTTAGGATATTGCACTCTAAGGTGAATCAAGGTGTTTTCTAAACTAGTGCCGTTACTTCTCTCATTTACATTCTCTAGCAGTAGTTCTCCACCTCATCGTAGCTAAACATTACGTGAGAAAATTGGCTATGTTCTCTGCCTCTTACCAAAGTCCGTGCTCATTTCTTCTCACGCTGGTCCTGAGATTTCTTCTGGTGGCTCCTTGTGTTCTGCCATAGCCAGTAAAGGGTCTAGCAGAGGTTATTTGCTTGTGTATTTCCAGGGCGGGAAGCCTTTCTCACTTGTTGAGTTTTCCTGTAAGATAACACTGCCTTATGGCTTTCCCTTGCTTAAAACTTAGTATTCTGAGTTCCAATGCTCTGTTCCTTTTTTCCGTCTGCTCTGGGGTTAGGGGAGTTGTTGATTCCTGACGGTGAGAAGTATGCCTGGAAGATGTGTTTGTTATCTTCCTTTCCCCAGATCTATGGTTTGTAACCATTGAAAGTGCTCAGCCCTTGCTTTACTTAGGAAACTAAAAGAAAGTCGACCCACATTATTTAAGATTAGACAGTTTGAAAGGTATTATGGAACACTGATTTCTCAGTTGATGTGAACCTGATCAAAGCACTATTAGGAATGAAACGTGACCAAGTCATAATCAAATTGCATAAGTCTTCGTTTGATTTCAGATAAATGCTCTAATGCATGCTTTAATAGAACTACGGAAGGAGAATCCGGCTACTAAATGTCTGATTGTTTCTCAGTTCACAACCTTCCTGTCACTGATAGAAAATCCTTTGAAGTAAGTGGAACTACTCTCATTTTTTAGTAAGCACGTGCTCATTTAAAAAACTTGCACAAAGATGGTCTCATTTAAGTTTTTTATAACTTCAGAATATGAACATGTTATTAAATACTTTGTTTAGTGGCATAGAGCATGAATCTCATTCTTGTTATTTTTAATGTGTAGCCCTTAAAATGAACAATTTTAAATATGCATTTCAAAGTAGAGGTCAGGTTTTGCCTATGTTTGTTTCCTGTTGTTACAAAAAATGATTTGTTAAATGTTATTATTTTCTCTTCAGAAAATCAGGGTTTCTATTCACTYGTTTGGATGGTTCCATGACACAGAAAAAAAGAGTAGAAGCAATTCATTGCTTCCAAAGCAATCAAGCAGGATCCCCAACCATAATGCTTTTGTCTCTAAAAGCGGGTGGAGTTGGATTAAATCTGACAGCAGCTTCCCGAGTGTTTTTAATGGATCCTGTAAGTAAAAGATTGTTCATAATGACCTGACGCAATTGAAGTGAATCTCCTTTGGTGTC
Source organism: Rhea americana (assembly GCF_003343005.1). Classification (NCBI taxonomy): domain Eukaryota; kingdom Metazoa; phylum Chordata; class Aves; order Rheiformes; family Rheidae; genus Rhea; species Rhea americana. The sequence goes on along the minus strand of NW_028186072.1, from coordinate 34,603 downwards.
CTCCTCTGAGGAGTGACACTGATAGGTATCTGTTAAAGGGCAAGCAGGGCTTTTGTTTGTTTCTCTGGCGCATTTTTGCTTTATCACAATACTTCTGTGTCCATTTACTTCTCCTGAATGGAAGGACACCTGGAATACTAATAGTATTCTTTACAAAATGATGCGACACCTTACAGTGTAGCATTTGATGTCAATTTTCTTGTTTTTCTGTGGATACTTTTTAATGTGCTTTTCTGCTTGTGCTTTTGAAACTTGAAGAGGTGCAATGTTTTTGCTTCTGCAAAAACTCTTATTTTTTGTGCTATAGTGCAGTGCATCTGTAGGTTCTGTTATTTTTGTGACCTTACTTACAAATAAAGACGTGAGTGTGAGATCACTTCTCACAATTGTAGGAGGCTAAGAGTGATGATGGTACCTGACCTTAGGGTGATTAGATTTTTTTTTAGTTACTTATGTATTTATTTTTTAGTTAAAACTCTCTGGAAGAAACATAATGAAAAGTTACTTTTAAAGAAAGAAAGCGTAAATTGCAGTGAAAAAAGAAATCATAGAAAAATGATATCTCTCAAAAGAATAGGTTTGTGTCTCATCCTGTCTGATTATTCACTGTATAAAACTAACATTTTTCTGTTCACTTCCTCCCTTTTCCACTATTTACTCTTTATGTCATATGTCTTAAATTTTTGAAATTGGAAAGCGAGACAAATTCTCAAGTTCGATTTCACCTGAAAACAAAAACAAAGTAAATTAAAATAATGAAGTGTAACTCCAGACCTGGTATCACCAGATACCACATCTGGTTTCACCAATAGTAAAGAAAATGTACTAGCTTGGCAGTCAGGTTAATGACAATATCAACATGGAGACAAAAATTATCTGCTTAATAAAGGAATTATATATGACTGAAAATATGAAGAGGTAGCCTTGGAAAATTGTAATATATCTTAGAATATTATCATTAATTGTGATGTATCTTAGAAAGTATTGTTTCCACTTTTGTTCCGTTAACTGCCCGCATTCCTCTTTATCTTAAGCCTGTTTAGCCATCAGAGGTTCTTAGACAAAGTCTAAAATTAATTTTTTGTGCTAGCCTCAGACTGGGAGTAGTTCATCTGCAGTGCAATATTTGTCCAATTAAGTGCGGACGGTATGATAACATTTTTAATGATTCTATATGTATCTTGCTCGGTGTTTTGAACATAATTATTTAACTTCCTCATTGTTGCCATTGATAGGCTTGGAATCCTGCTGCAGAAGACCAGTGTTTTGACAGATGTCACAGGCTGGGTCAGAAGTACAGTGTCGTTATTACTAAGGTAAGTTGAAAGAACGTCTGTTCGAAGTTGTGTAACTGCGATTAATTTTTTTCTAAAAAGCTTTACTGTATTTTTTGTAACAAAATTGTGGCATTGTATGTCTCACTGATAAACTTAACTGAAGTTGTGGTGTGACTTTTGAAAAGGGGCATTGGATTTTAAGGTTAACTTACAAGTAACTTATTTGCTGTGAAATAATAGTTTTAAAAATAAAATGTCCCTTTTGAGCTGTTTGGAGTGGCTAAGATGGTACTGTTGCTGTTGCCTAGCCTGGTTGTTCCTGCTTATCATTTTGGAGGTATTTAGAACATTCTTTCTTATGTCACAGCAGCTTGTTCAGCTGCAAAGCAACTAGTCTGTGTCATCCAGTACTTAATCACAGAAATAATACTTGGTAAAATGAAGACAGATTCTCTTCTATACTTCCAATAACTGTTTAAAAGAAGATAAAACAAAAAGAGGAAAAAATAATTAAAATGCTAAATGTTTTCCTCCAGCTGTTTTTATAATCCTTCCATCTTACGTTTTCTTTGCAAAGAAATTAGATTACTAAATAATGTAATTATGCTTTGGTGTACTTTTTTTTTTGAAGCACCTTTTTTTATTATTATTTTTAAGGAAGGGAGAAGAGCTAATGCCTTTGTTTCAGTGAGGGTTTTATGTATTTCAGTTCATTGTGAAGGATTCAGTAGAAGAAAATATGCTGAAAATCCAGAATAAGAAGAGAGAACTTGCAGCAGGAGCCTTTGCTACCAAAAAGCCGTCTGCAAGTGAAATAAAACAAACCAAAATTAATGAAGTTAAGACACTAATTGATTTATAGTTTGAAATGATGGTATTTTGAGTAAAGAACATAATAAATAATTTAGGTAATATTGGTTAATCTTCAGTTTATTTCTCATGACACCTTATAATTTTGCTATCTATGTGGTCAAAACGTAAATGTTAGCAGTAATTTAAGCCAGAAAAAATAATTTCCTCCTAAATGTTGATTTAGAAGTGCATAAATGTATTTTACAGTACTGAAGTATTTCCAAGGTATTTATTTCTTCCAAATGTTACACATTATATACAAAGGTTTAAGAATTCCTTCAAATCCCTCAAAATAGAACTGCGTATTTTTCATGCATTCTAAGAATTTCATTGCTTCTTAGCATGAAAAGTAAACAGCATGTGTGTTTTGTTCTTCTAAAACATCACTCTTAAGAAATGAATTAGCTTCATGTTTCAGTCTCAGTGTTTCCTGTTAACTAAACGAATCTTTTCAAGTTTTTGTTTCAGTACAGCTGGTCAGTGATCATTTTGTAAGAAATTCTTACTTTTGCAGACTATGTTCAAATATGGTATTTATTTCTAAATGTTTAATTTGTGAAGCACTGGAATCTTTTTCATGATTTCTGAATAATGCACAGATGTAGCAGAGAGTTCTTCTGTTGATTATCTTCCAAGCTCTAGTCAAAAATTGATTACTGCATTTGTAAAATACTTTCTTCTAGTACTTTTCTGATGTATCTAATAATTTTTTTTATAAAAATACGTGTTTTGCAGTTTGGATAAAGTGATAGAATCAGAGGCGTATATTCATAATGCAGTTTATGATCACTTAAAGCACAGTAGCATTGTTCAGAGTTTGTGTATGTAAGTTGTGATACATACAGAGTACGACCCTAATACTAATAGACCTTAGTAGCTAACAGCATTCTCTAACAGTTTTCTCGTACTGCTTAACACTCTTCCAACCCAACCCCACATATTCTGCAGGTTGAAAGATGCCTTAATGGAATGCTGATCTGCATACACCTTGACTGATACAGGAAAGAGTTGTTTGGTAAATCACTGAAATGTATGTTCCACAAACTAATAAACAGCACTGAAGAATACTGGATATTCTCATCTGTTCCATCTTGCTCTTCTCTGGAAGACCAGTTGATTCTGGTGTTTTGTTAAGTGTTGTGAGGCAGAGAAGCTGGCTTCCCTGTAATGCTCAGAATTGGAGACATAGACTGCTATGTTTAGACTGCGTTTAGATTCAGGAAGTATACTTGGCAGCAGAGAAATAAACTTGGTAATGCCTTTCTTGTTTTTCTTACAATCAGCCAATGGATATTTTAAGATACAATGTGAATTGCAGACATAAGCAGAAATGAAAAGGACTGGGAAATAAAGGCAAGACATTTTACAGTTGAAAAAACAAGGAGCCAATGGAAGGCATGAGAAGGTACTTGAAAACATGTGACCTGTCATGCTGGTCCAGTTTTCAGGGAGCAAGGCAGCATGTTAGCTATATGCTGGGGAAAGATAGGTTTTAAGTTTGTTAGAGAAAGAATTAAAAAGCTCTGAATGATGGAAACAGAGCCCTGGCAGCTGGTTACACCACAAAACAGCTGACAACAGAACAAGAAAACAGATGTACACCTGATACAGAGTGTACGCAACAATCCTCCTATTGAAACATGCTTGTATATGTGTTGTTCATGCTGTACTGCTAGATCTGTAAGTTGAAATTTCTTTAGGTTTGTGGCTCACATTCAGGAGGTTGGAAGTGGAGAAGCAGTTTTCATTGTGAATGAAAGATTTGGCTTTGTGTCATTGTTGTCTTGTCCAAGTTAAAGTTCTCTGGAGACCCATTTTAATGGCTAATCAGGCTATATCACTGCTTGTGTTTAAAATATGCTGACCACTTTGTAATGTAGAATAGTGACATTTTGCAGAGTAACTTGAGCTGTGACATGATTGACTTGTTAAGAAACCAATTAGTAGTAGTATCATTTTTCCATCTACCAGATGATGATTCCCTGTTCCAAAGCCAGATCAGATCTTACTGGAGTTAGTATTAATCTGCATCGCTTGTTAAGCTGTCCCCCAAGAAAAACAGTAATGGTTTCCAAGAGAATAGTAAAGGTCAAAGCTGAGAGCAAAAGTGATGATTAGATAGATCAGCTGCTTGAGTGGCTGAAAAAACATGGTGGTTTTTTTTCAGTTTTAACAAAATAAAAGTTGTCTGTGGTTATCGGTACTCTCTTTCCTGGAGTTCTAACAGTGCGCTCTGACATGTGCTCATAACAGATGTAGTTAAATTAAAAAAAAAACAAAAAAAAAAAACTTCTGGACATTCAACTGTTACTCTGAGTTGTCACCATAAGGACAACCTTAAATGATATATTTTCTAAAGGCAACTATTAAAGCAACAGGACTGTGATTCTTTTGAATAATTAAGATTAGAGCTGTAGTTAAGCTACTGTGTTAAGAGTACCTACACCTCAGAACAACCATTTGATGTGTCAAAGTAATACTCATGTGGGAGGAAAGAAGGAATGTATACTTTGCTAATGTTGCCTGCGTTAATTATGAAGGAAATAGTGGCAGATAATGACATAATAACGCTTACTGAAAATATGCTATATAGGGTTAGGTAAACAGATCATAGCTTTTACTTCCTCAGATTATGGGTAAACACTTGACCTTAGTAAGAGTCGGGGGCTAGGACAAGATGGTTTTACAGGTTTTATTTCTTTACTCACTGTTTGTTAACTCAGAAAATACAAGTGCCAGTCTTCAACATCTACTGTTCCTTAGAGCCTTTTTATTTTGTGCCTTAATTTTCTTATATTAATGTAACAAAACTTACATGCTAAATCAAATTTTCAGGCTGTTGTAGTTTCACACTTACTTACACTTACTTTTTCAGCTTATTTGGAAAGAACTTTAACCTGCTTGTTCCTTAGTAATGAAACAGGGAAGGGGAATAAAACTGAGACTGTTAAGATCTCTTAAGCTGGGCCTCTTATGCCTGGGGAAGAGCTGACCGAGGGACAATCTTATCAAAGTCTGTAAGTATCTGAAGCAAGGGTGTCAAGGGGACGGGGCCAAACTCTCTTCAGTTGTCCCATGTGACAGGACAAGAAGCAGTGGGCAGAAATTGAATCCAATGGTCTCCTGGGCTGCATTAGGAAGAGTGTTGCCAGCAGGTCAAGGGAGGTGATCCTGCCCCTCTGCTCAGCTCTGGTGAGGCCCCATCTCCAGTACTGTGTCCAGTTCTGGGCTCCTCAGGACAAGAGAGACATGGAGCTACTGGAGAGAGTCCAGCATAGGGCTGTGAAGATGATCAGAGGGCTGGAGCACCTGCCCTACGAGGAAAGGCTGTGAGAGCTGGGCCTCTTCAGCCTGGGGAAGAGCAGACTGGGGGAGGGGGGGGTGTCTTATCAGTGTGTATACGTACCTGAAGGGAGGGTATCAGGGGGACGGGGAAAAACTCTTCTCAGAAGTTGCCCCATGTGACAGGACAAGAGGCAGTGAGCAGAAACTGAAGCACAGGAAGCTCCGCCTGACCGTGAGGGGGAATTTCTTCCCTGTGAGAGTGACAGAGCACTGGCACAGGTTGCCCAGAGAGGTTGTGGAGTCTCCTTCTCTGGAGATCTTCAAGGCCCGCCTGGATGCAGCCCTGTCTAACATGCTCTAGGTGACCCTGCTGATCAGGGAGGTTGGACTAGATGATCTCCAGAGGTCCCTTCCAACCTTACTGATTCTATGATTCTCTTCAAAAGAGTATTTTACTCTTTTCTGTAATGCTTCTGTAATGCTTTGTCAGCATACAGAGCTTCAAGGTTTGTATTTGTGACAAATATCCAATTATAGGTTATGCTCACTAATCTCTTCCTCTTCTCAGAGCTTCGACTTTATCTGTAAAAAAAACCTTTAAGAGGAAGAAAGGGCTAGTTACAGTGGGAGTTCAAATGCTATTTAAATAGCTGCAAGCTGCTTTGATTTGGACAACTCTTTAGAATTTTTGATGAATTTTGATGAAGGACTTGCAGCAATTAAATAGTGAAAAAAGTTAAACTAACACTCAGGCTATGTTGTCTGTTTTATCAGCAAGTAGTGAGAGCTTGCTGATGGTGTACTTTGGCTAAAAGCACACCCTGACTAGCTTTCTGCCACATCCTCCTCCAGTAGGAAAATAATGAAATAATTATCCATTTATTAGTGTTTCCAGACTAGTGAAAACTACAGTTACCAGAGAGCTGTTTAGATTCTTCACTCAGCTAAAAGGCAGATCTGGGACCTAGTACAGAAAACAGCCATCTCCATCTGGTGTCAGAACATTTTTATTAACATGGCACTTACGCTGCTCTTACATGTATGTTGGAATACATGTGCCTTGAATCTGGCAAAAAAAAAAAAAAAGGCAACTCATCTCTCACTCTATGCACACGTGGAAAGAATAGCTTTTTTTCTAATCAAGGCAGGTGCAGTTACTTAAACAGAGTTGATCTTTTGACTTCCAAATCTGAAAACCTTTCCTTCCTAACAGCATCGCATTTAAAAACAATTTTGTGTTCTACAGGGCTTATATTAGGAATGATGTTTCTTTATTTCAGAAATAAACATTCCCTCTTTCCAGACTACATTCTGCTTATTTGAATAGCTTCAGCATGTAGTTTCTCCACAGGCCTGTCATATACATGGCACGTCATATACATGGCACTTTAATAAGGTGATCTGCCTTAAGCAGCTTCCTGGCAAGTGACTAGGGTCTGGATCTATTTACAGAACTAAAGATGGCCATCTGCTGAGGGTAGTTAGAATGGCGTTAACAGAGCTTAAGAGTTGTACCTGCTCAATATTTTAGTAAGACTTGCACAGAGCTCTTTTTTTTTTTTTAATTGCTTCAGAGTTTAGAAAAGCCAGAAGTGCATGACAACTTTTTATTTTTGCATCAAGTGCAACATTACAAGTAACAGATAAAACTCATTTTACTAGTCTCACACTATACAGAACTGAACAAATGCATTCTGCCACGCTGTAGGCCCTGGGCATAAGAACCTGGTCCAGATCTTCAGTGCAAGTGTGACTAGAAAAATAAAGCAGTGCTATTACTTTTACACCTGCATGTATCCCGGTGTCATTACATTTATGATAAGGCAGAATGGCAACCACTCTAGTGCATGAGCAATCCCATAGATTTGATTTTGCGTCTAAAACAGCAAGCAAAGGGAGTAATGCTAGTCACCTTAACAAGGTGAGGTACAAACCCACAGTTTCAAGGAGTATGTTGAGCCAATTTAGTGTCTTGATTGCAACAGACAAAACTTGAGCTTAAAATACCTGTTTTTAGTCTAGGAGGGAGAATTGGAAACTGGGCAGTTATAGCTGGCCCAAGGAATTCTGCTTCCTAGCCTTTGCTCAATCTTCATCTGTAGCACTGCAGAAACCTTTAACCAAAAAGTCTTCATAAAGCTACTAGTAAGTTTAACTGACCCCRTTCAATACCCTTCTAGCGGCTATAGTTCTGGAACAAGTCCTTGCACTGACAGTGTTTGAGACAAGTATTTCTATTGAAGGTAGGTGTCAAGTTTCTTCTTGATGTTGTCAAAAGAATCCATCCCCATATAGTCAGCTTGGCCTTGCTCCCACCGTTCCCTGCGTTCTTGTGAAGATATAGTTGGTAATACCGGTGCTGGTGGTGAAGGTGGTGGTGCTGTTGCTGATACTGACATGTGAGACACTGCCTCTGCAACCTCTGCCTAAAAAGAAAGGAAGAGTGAAAAAACAAAGAAGTGCTTTGCACAGCTAACGCAAGCAACAGGCATGAGGATGGGACAAGTAGATGTTCTCATGCACAGCAGCTAGCACTGCCAGTGTGCAGGGATTATGCAACTTCCCTAGCAAAATAACAAAGCAAAGTGATAAAAGTCAGTGGGCAGAGAGGGAAAAAAAAAAAAGAAGTTTAAGTTCTTCATACCTCTCTACAGAAGCCACAAGAGAAAGCCAGAGTATAGACCAAGCCCGATAGCTGCAAATAGTTCATTAGAAAGATGAAAGATGCAACATTAACAGGAGAAAGCACATCTTTAGAGATCAGTAACTTTGGGTTGAGAAAGGCTGAGAACTTAAACTGGCCCATGTGCTAAGCTGAAACTGTAGTCTGCATTCAGAAGCATGCTATTAAACTGCATGCATGAGAACTAGAATTAGAAGAGTTACTTTGGCCTTGACAAGTATTAAGATTCATTCCTACCAGTCTACTAAAGTACTTATTTTCTAGTTATTCTAGCCCCACCTAGATTTACCATGTAAAATCTGTATGTACAGATTGTATGCTAAATTAGGATTCTTCTTGAGAACTTTATTAGCTGAAACACATTGAGTATGTACACATCTCTGTACATACTGAAAAAGACAGTTTAATTTCTGTCCTTTAGTTTGTCACTTAACTATAGTTTGTTGGTTAAGTAACTTTGAAATAAGGAAGTTAGGCAGACATTCATATTTAAGACTACTTCAGCACACTTCTCATCTGTGGTGTTCTTTATTCCAAGCTAAAACGAAAAACCCACTAGACAAAATACACCCCAAAAATAAATTAAACCAAACCCATGCTTTGAGTTGTGGGTAAGGGGAAAAATTGAGATGGTACAGAACCTATCCAYACCTAGATAGTTTGTATAGGAATATTAAAAAAAAACATACCATGTTTACACTTGTGGTATTTTCTTTAACAATTCCATGCTGTTCTAGTAACGGTAAAACATTAGCCATGTAGGTATCCCACCACATGTTGAGGAATTCTGGGTGAACTATTTTAGGTTCATGCATTTTCTCTCTTAGACTTTTTGTTCTGGAGTCATATGTATAGTTCCATGGCTTTGTGCTTCCCAGGAAATGTACCACTTTAGTATTTGCACCAAACCTGTGAGACAGAAAAAGTTAGAACCCACAATTTCTGTAGGTGTCCAGAAAAAAAAAAGAGATTTGTCTATCAGACAAATTTAGAACCTGCAGTTTCTGTAGGTACCCAGAAAACAAAAACATGAATGTCTTTAGGAGACTAAACACTAAACTATATGAAATTGCCAATGCCTACTGGAACTGGAAGCATTTCTATGCAAACAGAGGTCTACGATTACACTAGTCAGAATACAGCCAAAAAACTAATGTCTGGGCTATTTCAGTACTTACAGCAAACTCAAGTCTTTAGGTAGAATGATGTCCATAGCTCAGGAAAGAGCAGTCTCAAGCAGCCGTTGTAAATGGAACTAGTTTTAAAAGTGAGAAAGATTCTACTCCAAAGTCAGTGATCTGGACAGCTAGACAGTACAAGCATTATGTAAGGAAGGGTCAGTGTTAAGAGTTACTCTTTCAGTCTGTATCTGTGTACGAAGGATCTTAATAAGGTCTTGCTGCAGGTAGACTATGCCTCTGGAAAATAAAAGCTATGTGTAACGTAGCTATTCCAAAGGACTTTTGATCTTGTTGCAGCAGAATCTTGCTAGACAACGAATCACTGCTTCCTAAATAACCTTAGCTTAGCCATGTTTTGTAAAAACTTGGATTTCTTGAATTATTTGAATTCCATTTTCAGTATGGATTTCTAGTTTTGTCCCAAACATTATTAGTAAGCTGTTTTGCATTAAGCGTGTAGATAAGATGCAACCTGTTTGAAGAACTTCAGTAAAAGAGATGACATTAATTCTGTTCCTCTCCTATGGTTGCATGGAGTTCAGCTTGAGTCAGTTTTGAGAACTGGCAGTACCAGTCTCTCTAGTAACAACAGCTTTCATATCTAGTTCAGTTTGTATCACTGAAATAATCCAGTGTAGGATTTCTTCTCATCGTAATAAAATTGAACTAGGTAATAATGCAAAACTAGCTTATGCAGTAATACAATTTAAGAATGCCCAGGTCATTTTGACTGGGACTCAGATGTTCAAGTTCTTCTGCATAAGGAGATTGTACAGGTGTTTCAAAGTCTAGGCTACTCAAAGCATATGCATTTTTTGATACGTCTGTCTCCTCTCCTACATTGAAAGATTAACTGCATTTGCATACAGTGTCACGGACATGACTGGTATTACTGAGGCATGGAAACTCATGCACGCTTGAAACAAGATCAAATATTTGTAGGAGTTGCAAGCAGAGAACTCTCTTGAGAAGGTGTTTCTGGGCGTTAACTGTAAATCCCAGTGTCAAGATTTGGCATAATAGGGCTACCTTGGTTTCATTAGCTGGCACATCACTATTTAGCAGCTGTTTTTCTTCATCTCAGTCTGCTACTGTCTTGAGAAGCTATGTCATTGCTACAAATCAAGGCTTAAATGGCAAATTCTATTTCTAGCCTTAGAGAATGCCTAAGAAGCAGAAGTTAAGTTACGATGTTTTTACAAATTAAGAAAAGTACGCTTAGTATTCTGGCCACTTAAGAACTGTACAACAGTTAATACATGCAAGGCTTCAAGGATGTTCTCAGTATCCGTTTTCTAGATACGATCTCTCTTCTGAGACTTAAACGCAACTGTTAAGAAGCTTTATGTCCAAATTAGCCATAGTGACTAATCTGTCTTTCCCCATCTCCCAAAAAAAGAAGYATTCCATCATTTTTTTGAAATTAGACAGTTTCTCATGTGTGAGCATTTTCCTTTAGAAAAAAGACTACTGAGACTGCTATGAAGCTTGGTCTTGTTGTACAAAGCAGCAAAAAGCATAGCTAATGATGTTAACAGACTTAAGCCTCAGTTTATTCCACCTGCTGGTTATCGTGAGCGTAGCTCCTCATCTAACCAAGGGGAACTGCTCACCTACTGACCAGGGTGTTCTACTTTTAGATGGAAATGCAGCACCTTTTTTTTTTTTTTTTTTTTTTTTCCCTGAAGGTGTGCTGAGCTCAGTTAGACAATTGATGTAATCAGTTAAAGGGAGTTTTTGTCAGGAGCCACCAATCCCATTAGCATTTTGTGGCAGCAAGGTCACATGACTATCAGCCAGCCAGCAATGGCAAGAGGACATACTTCACAATAGAAGTTAGCTTGTCAAATGCTATCTAACTACTTAGTCATTCTCAGGCTTGCATGTATTTCTTAAAATAAGTGTTCCACTTTTAGCACGACAGGATTTCAGATGGTGTTCTGATCACAAGACACAGTTTGAGCTTCAGCCAGCAACAGTCCTGCTTATGCTAGCTGCTGCTTTAGACACTAGTCATTTGATGTCATTCAGAGATCAGATTATTTTTTGTAACTGGTATTTCTTACTTTTACAGCTCTTAATGAGCATGGGTTTTGGTTAGTGTTCAGCTTCTCACATTACTTCCTCTCCTCTTGTTTGTTATAACACTCTTAGGAGTGACCTTGCCGATCACATAGGGTTTAGTCATAAGCCAAAAATCTAATACTGTTAGGGAGTAGAGAGTTGTTTTCTTTAACAGTAGAAGCATGCAGTGGCATGACACCTGGCTGCAGTCTTTGTCTCATCTTACTACTTAGCGAACTGGTCCTAGGTCTAGAAAGACTGGTGGGAGGGAGTTCTAGCTTTATAGGAGTTACACACTTTGTACAATTCCATATGTTTATTTGAATGGTATAGATCAATAGATGAAAAAATTACTGGTTGTTAAATACCTTAAGTGGTAAGACAGGACAAGCTATCTAGACAAGAACACCACTACCAGTGACACGAAGTTCTGCTGATTCAAACCAATTCAAGATCTGATGTCTTTGATTACAGCTGTAATAAGAGTTCCAGGCTCCAGGTTCCAAGTAAGTTGTGTTTCTTACTTTTTGGAAGTGACCTCTCAAGTATGCTTATTCTAAATCAACTTTAGTGTTACTCCCAAGGATGGTAGTTAAGCCACAAACATACAGCTTTCTTTGCTTTTCTCACCATGAGATAACTAGTATTAATTCAGCCCTTAAAAAGAAATAGAAATTGCTATGTATCTTCTTTTGCTTAGATAATAGTACCCATTTAGAGAAAGTTCTTGTGTAAGTTCACATTATACCTTGCCATTATGTAACAAAAGATTAGTTTATATAAGCCTTAAATCTGGTTAGCGACTCACTTCAGAATTTTTAACTTACGCTTTAAATGCTGGAAGATAGGAGTATACAGAAGTGCTGCTCAAGTTATAAATAAATGGTAGATGTTTGCTCATGTCTGTTGTTGCCCAGCTGCTAAAGAAGGTGTTTAATAACCCCTGGTCCGCACCTGAAAATACATTAATAAGCTGTTTTAGATGGTTGTTTTAGAATCTTCAATCACTCCACTAGTCCTTCCTAATTAAGGGTTAGTAGTGCAGCCTGTCACCTCCTCACTGGAGTTCTATTTCTGAATGACCCTGTAAACCTTGCAGCCATTGAAGATCCAAAAAAACTGCACAGAATAAAAAAAAGTTGTTTGAAATTACTCCTGCTTTCTGAAAGATAGCAAGCTGTTCAAACCCTGCTATTCAGGTTATTTTAGTAGCGCTTAAATGCAAGCTGTGTAATGCAGCAGCAAACAGGACCTGATAATAGCATACTACATATCTTTAGGAAAGCTGTAGCTAAAAAGATCCTGTTCAAACAGCAAGTTTATTATTTAAGCTTTACACATAACGTAACCAAGATCCCTGGACCAGAATTAGGGTACCAATGTTCTGTTAATAAGCTAACAGCCCTGGACACACCACTCTACATTGTGATCTTAATAAAAGCACTTTCAGTCTTAGTGACAGCTCTAGTAGAACTTCACCAAATCCATTAATAGGAAATAAAAGCTCTAGTTCTGTACTAGTATTCTAGTGATTCACATCAATATGATGACATGAAATTACACTGAAACAGTGCGAGTTTAATCATTTTTAGTATGATTATGGGAGTGGGAGCAGTTACTTGTTTTAAGTATTTAGTGTTTGGAGAGCTCTGATCAAAGATGACCAGCAGTTGCACATAAATTAAGGTCAGAGTTCATATACAAACTCTGGACATGATTTCTTAAGTATTTTGGAAAGTCATTGAGACAAATACCACTTCTGCGCATATCCATGAAGCTACTAACCCCTGAATGAGGATAACTGTTGAAGTTACGACTAGAGCTACAGTACTGGGAGGGGTTGCCTCTCAATTTGCAAGTAGAGGCTGTAGTGAGGTCAAATTAAAGTTACTTGATATGTTAGTAGTAGAGTAGCTAAAAAAGAAACTCCTGGCCTGAAACAGACTAGTTTACAAGCAGCTACAGGGAAGTAGAAACCTTTTAGTTACATCCGTCCATTCCGTAGTATTACTGAATACACTTAGTCTTGCAAGTACAAGACCACCAGAGAGATTTCCTTGACTTTGATTTGCTCGCTTCCCTTCATCTCTGTTAAAGTAATATTTCTCAAGATTAAGTGGATAGCATAGTTAGAAAAGAGATGATATTTTATTTAATCTTTTCTTCTCTAAAGCAGTCAGTCTCTGCTGACTCCAGAAAGGTCTTACAGCATATGATTGAACTAAGGTTTACACCTTTATTGCTATTTGAGTATAGTTTGCTTTTTGTGACTGAAATATCTAGATACTGGGCACACTTAGAGGTAGAGGAGGTACACTGACAAATATAAACCCTAGGTATCCTGTTACAGCTGTCAGTGTACATGCAGATTGCAGAGTGAGAAATTGCCTAGAGACACTTTAGATCCTAACTCACTTCTCAGCCCATGAAGAGGAAAAGCACTTTTGAACTAGTTGCCCATCACAACAAAGCAGCAAAGAAACTAGACAAGCCCTCAGTCTTTATTCAGCTACATTTAGTCTTACCTTCTAATTCAATCGGGTATTAAGAATGCATATGCTAACAGTAAAATAATGTAGAAGAAATGGATCTGCATGGGTCATATCTTTATTGATAGCAACAACAATCAGCTTAATCTACAAGACTTATCACTCCAACTTGTTCCACATACTCAGCTTGTTTTCAAATTGCACACATTGCTGCTTTCAGTGGCTGCTTTGGCATAATTTAGGTGTCCTGGTTCACACTTCACTGGTAGTGTTGTACAAACTGACCATACATGAGAATCAGGCAATTATATTAGCTACAAGTCTACATCTGTAGACTTGCTGCATCATGTCTTTATATGTGAAAAACATTCCATATCTCAGGCTAAAGAGCCAGAGGATTGTTTTAGCAATAGCAATAACTCTTAAGGTATCAGTACTGCCAGACTTGTTTAATACCAAACTCTGTTTCCTTTCCCCATTAGTTTTAAATAGTGTCTAGAATTATTCCATGGCATATTCCTTATCATCTAGAAAGGTGACATTCAAAGACATTACCTTTTATTCTATAGAACTAGTCATCATTCTATCATTTCTAGACATAAGCATCATATAAGATGCATCTATCTACTATAGTTAATAAACATGAAATATTCTGGAAGGTCTTGCATTTCCTAGTTGTTACTCCTGCAAATGAGGTGTTTGGAGCTTGATTTCAGATATGTATTGCTTGATAGCTTGTAGAGTTTGCATCCTTGCACCCTATTAAGAACAGGGATCCTTCACAGACCTTTCTCTTCAAGGAAGTTTACTAGTAAACTTATTCAGACCAATTTAAATCCCTCTCATCTGAGTTCATGAGCTCAATAACAGCTTATGCAGGTAGTATACGTCTTCCCTTTCTCATTATTCAGATTTGCCACTTAGCACTAGTAAAACTGAATAGTAAAGTAAAACCTGAAATAGAGGTGACAGTTTAGAAATTTTGTACTTAAACCACTAACCTACACTTTTACTGTTCGAGTGCTGCAACAACTGCTTCTTGTTTAGGACATTGAGGAAGTTGCACCATTCTGTGGCTTTAGCAGTTCTATCCTTTAGTAGACAGGGGCCTTAACAGGCCTAAGATAGGGTCTGCTAAGAGTCAAGCACAGATATCTCAGCGAACAATCACCAGATCTCAGATATTCCTGGAACTATTCAACAGTGGGCCTGCACAAGGTTTTTCCCCCCATCTATTTTTATTACCACAAGAATGCGGTATCATGTTAAAACTTTCRCCACAGCTGCTGATCATTAACACTCAACATTTGAGAGCACTTCCTGAATTGACAGCTGCTACCTTGTAAGTAATAATCTATACACAAACCCTTTATTTCAAGTACTCATTTTCAGTAGAGTTTATTCACATGGTAGCATTAAGCATCCAACTGACACTTAATGTTCTTTAGGAGGCACAGGAATGCATAAAAAGCAATTATCCTGCACACTAGGAGTGACATCTAAAAATGTTGCTGTTTACAAGGTACAAAAGGTAAGTCTACAAGATAGCTATTTACATTCAAATAAGAGAGCATTTTAAGGTCTTTCTTACATAGTTCTCTAGCTTTTTCAGTTAGACCTGGTTTTGTGCCGCAGTAGTTATATAACGAAGTTTAGTGAAGGGAAACGGTGCCAGTCATTCAGAAGCATTGATCTATGGCAGGCTTCAAGCAACAAGTGCGTTCACCGGAATGGTCATAGTTTGAAGACACTTAAAGACAGCAGAAGTTGGCTTCTCAAGCTTAGATTTGGCACAGTGACTGATCCCAAGTGACCTCTGGTGGGAAGCAACCAGGGCTACAAACATTTGATATTTGGACAACAACTATCACTGTCTTGTAAAGATAGGAAGCTATCACAGTGTATCAAGCTCTGATCTTAAGTGATAGTCATATCTTCAAGTGCATTTGTTCATGGAGCTGCACTAAAGTTAACCAGTACTAGTGTCTCACAGCAACCTGAATTAACCCAAAACACCCAGTCTTGAGTGTATGGTTAGCTGAAGAGACAAGTTCATTCAGAAATGCATGAAGCATGGCACTGCAGTTTGATTTTGCTACACATGTATTGTGTTTGCCCTATCTTAACAGCTCACTATATGATTCTGCATTGCTAGTGCTTTCAGCTGCTAGTTCAAAAGGCCAAACTCTTATTTTTGTATTTCATGGGGGGCCACAATCAGAAAACATAATAGAATAAAATCCTCTATAGCAATAAGTTGTGTAGTCACAACAGAGTTTGGAATTCTATCATCCTGAACCCTGATAGCACACATCCAGTTACTGAGCCATCCCAACCAGCATTAGTTTGGTCTAAATTATAGTGGAATATGGATTAATACATACCATCAAAACTGCCTTTCTCTGTGGCAAGCTGTAACAGCTGATTGTATGTTTCAGTGGAAGGTCGATAAACAAAAACTCCAGAATTAAAACAGTCAGGCCAGCCTGGATCTGGTGCTGCAGACAGCTCTTCTCTCTCAAAAAGTTCATCAATATTTGACAAAACCTAGTTGTAAGGGGAAAAATTGCTTTCTGGTTTCTGGGCTGGGAATTGGGTATCTTGCCTTAATTTTGATATCCATCTCAAGATATGAAGAAAAGTTCTCACATCATTAGTCTTGTTATAGAGGACAGTTTTTTAAATTGAGATAGTCCCCATTTATTAGATGTTACAAGTATTTAGATTTAAAAGCACTTTCACAGTTACTGAGTTACAAGTCCAAATAGCAAAAACCCTTCACCACTCCTTCACAAAAAAGAAACAAAACGTATCCAGAACTACAAAACCCCCAGCAGGTTATAAAGAGGCACCATGAGACACAACTACTTACCATTGTGTCTGCATCCATGAAAACACATTTTGAATATTGTGTCAGTTCCCAGCAGTGAAGTTTTGTTAGAGTGATGCCCAGCTCAGGTCTCTTCATTAATGCCAAGTGTGCTGAATCTCCACTATCCAGAATGTTTACCAATATGACTTCATCAAAGACTTTTTCCAGCACTTTCCTGTGGAAAGACATAGTTGCCAGAATTTAGTTCTACTGTTATTCCAGTACCAGACCACTTAACAGATTCCATGAACAAAAGTGAGGTAAAAAGGAACCTGTCACAGATTCATGTGCCATCAGTAAGAGCTGAGTGCATATGTTTGAATGCATAAGCATTTCTCTGCACCTCAGTGTATCTAGTTTGCAATGGATACCTTTGGGGGAATTAGTAAGTTTTTTTTCCAAATAAAGGGCTTAACTGGTATTGCTACGAGGTTAGGTAAGTTATGGCTATGTAGTACAAGCTTTCCATACTTCCCACCACCCCACCAGACTGAGCTCTTCGGTAAAATGACAGCCTATTTTAAGCTTGCAATTAAGAAACAGGAAGCTGTTAGAGTAGTTTGGGCAAGACTTTGGACAGTAGCTGAATCCTGAGCAGTTGTAACAGCAGTTTATGCAATAGCCATGACAGTCACGAATATAGAACAGTGTTATTAAAACAATGTGATTAGTTATTAAAGCTTTCTTTACCCCATGAAATTTTAAAGGCTCACTTAAATCATGGCTATGGCTGCAGCAGCATTTTGACTCAGTATCATGTCCACCTTAAGCTTTCAGATGGCGTAGTGAAATTTTGTGGCCGATAACCTCTTCTGTAATTAAGCAGTGATGTTAAAGCAAATGGTGGATAAGAAGGATGTGCTTCTAAGAATCAAAAGCATCTGTAAAGTCTCACTATTTTATATAGCATCTTGAATACTCAGCAATCTGTACAGTTTGAGCCATGGAGAGTTTACAGATGAGTTAGAACTGTGCTTTACAAGGCTGTCTTTCTACCGATGAAAAGTAGAGTAGGAACAGTTGTTTTTAACTTAAGGCACATGTTTGTGGATAGACTGAAAAGTGCAAGTTCCACTTACGTCATTGTGTATCTACTGGTAGTGTTGCTATAGCTAGTCTAAGAACTTAGCATAGCTACTTTGACCTAGCACAGTAAGCATGCTTATCAGGTTCATCTCCAAGGAGTCCAATCAACCTCTGATTCTGTTGATTTGACATCCTTGGTGCTACATCAGCTTGATTCATACATTCTTTCATGATGCAATCTGATTTGAAGTGTCTGTTAGATTTCCATAGTTTCAATGTTACATTAATGCATCTGGAACACTCCCATGAAATAGGTAAACACCACATCCCTACCCCACCTCCACACAGACCCCTTAATGAAGGCACAATGTCATTTTTGGGCAATTCCAGATATGAGCACTAAAGAGCAGAGATCCAGTTCAAACAGTACTATCAAGTCAGTTTATTGCTCTAAGTACAGTGGTTCTTTTAAAGCTTTTTTTTTTTGTCATCACCATATAGTGATACAGAAAACTTTGTCTGAAGCAGCACTTGCAGTGCTTTTTCAACAGACAGTCAGAGTTTGATTTTGCTGGGCTTAGTTTCTAAGCTTCCAGTAACTTTAGAAAATTACTATATAGAAGTTTAGCTTTCTTTTTTAAACTTTCACATCAGCAGGGACTGTGGCAATCTGATGCCTTTAAGTGACCTTACCTCATAGGATCTGAGACCTGAGGAGTTATGAGTGCAGTCAACTTCCTTGTTGTTCTATGATGTTGCAAAGATGAACCAAGTACCAGTGCTCCTTTCACATAAGAGTCATTTGTGGCTAGAGTCACAAAAGACTGATCTGAAAGAAATGAACTTGGTCAGGTTAGCAAGGTCAATCACTTTATTCCAAGAGAGGTATTAGAAACTTAGAACTGTTAGTCAGAAGTCATGCTGAGTACCTCTAGGACATGTCCTTTAACTGTGTGTACTGCTTGTCTACTACTGAATGAAGCAGATTATACTTGCTTAGCTATACTTGCCATTAGCAACTTGACACACAGCAAGATGTAGTAAAAAGCAAAATCAAGACTGCTGCAAGAAAAAAATCAGTTCCAGCTTGCCCACAGGTTAATGTCACATCAGATGTTAGTGGGGGGGGAAGTATAGAGCGCCATATTTGGGGCAAATATATAGCCATTTTCAAGTATTGGTGCTAGTAAGCTTGCATAGTCTAAGCTTAAGAACAGTTCAGTTTTGCAGAGTTCTGTGGGTTCAACTCTGAACACAGAAGCTAGGTCAGRATAAGTCTTAGGTTTCACTTTAAATTAAAGCAACTGTTGAATTAGATGTTGGACAGCTATATTAATTTTTGCTAGCTCGGGATTTTGCAGATGAGTTGTTTAGCAATGCATTGTTGCAGCTTTGTCACAGGAATGCAAAATTTAAGTGGAAAGCATCTAGTAATAAGTGATTTAAGTCCTGTAGCAATAGTTTTTGCTCTTCAGTTGGTGCTCTCTAGAAAGGTATGGATGGATTGTCGCTATGAAGTATGATCTTGTGCTCCAGCAGTCTCTTAGAAGTGATGACTAAGATGTATTACTTTGCCCTGAACTACTCATTAAGGCCAAACAATAAAAACTTCACATTTTTAGTTGGCATTTTTGTTTTAAACTGCCAGGGTGGAACTGACACAGCTAACAATGAACTGAAGTAGTTTAGAAATCACTTGTTTGACTGTCATTATGCAGCAGTCCCTTCTAAGCTACAGTGCTTTACCAAGAAGCACACATTTTCCCTACAAAGCTT
>NW_028186072.1:12850-15093 GCF_003343005.1 Rhea americana | reverse complement strand
TTTGGAAGACTATCTGCAAAATTTTTTGGTAGGAATTTCAAGAAGAGTTTTTTTCACATCAAAATTTTGGAAGCTATTTTCAGAGGGATCATGTCATTTGGGACAACTACTCAGCCTGTAAGACAGTCACGTTTTTATTTGATTTTAATGCCACCTAAACAGTGGTTAACAGAGTAATGTATCACAGTGGTCTAAACACTCAGCAGATATGTTCTACAAGCCAGCTTCAAAACCCTGTATTTTATCTGTCAGCCAAACCAATTAGCCCCAGGAATTTGGATCACAGTGGTCAGTTACATAATTCAAGAAAAATTCTATAAAGCCAGAAATAAAAAGTATTTTAATTCATTAAACTAGCAGTTCATATTACTTCACATAATTCAGCAAATCTATATGATACTTTCCTTTTTTTTAGAGCTTTGATGCTTCACAAGTAACAAGTGTGTACCATTTTAGGTGGCATAAACATCCATCCAATAGGGAAGCATGCATTATCGCCAAATTTGCATCTTACTCTACACAGACAGCTCACTAAAAATCCAACACAGACAAGGCAAGACTGTACTAATTTTTTCAGCAGAAGACTCGTTCTTCTAGTATCCTTGCCACTGACAGACTAATCTTTTGTGTTTCACTGTTAGCCTGTATACTCTTGGCAGGTCTCCTCGCTCAAACTGAGTATTCAATTTCTGTATTGCTATGTTTACTAGTGAGGTAGCTTGTGACACATGGGTCTTCAAGAAATAAAGCCAATTTAATTATGAAGTAAAGACTAAAAAAGCCCTCTAGCCCATCTCAACTACATTTGGAAACATTACAACTGCTTGGCAGGAGGAGGACATTGGCAGCTTGTAGAGCTACAAAGTCAGTACAGCTTTCACAGCTCTGAATAAAACATGCCCCATCTCATAGCTTCTCTTCGCTACATTCATAGATGTTACATATGAGTCCATGCTACAAGCTAGGCAAGACCAGTTACTGCTTAACATGGAAGTTAAATCTACAAGAGACCAGTCCATTCCACCCAACACAGAAACCTTCTAGTTGTGTGAGCCTCCCTTGCAATCCTCCCCCATGTCCATTCACCGTAACTCTTCTTCCACAGAAGGTCTGTTCACACTGTAGTCATTGCTGTCCCTCACCACAGAGGAACAGTAAACTTAGCTACTAGTGATAACATGGCTGCAACACAAAGCACAGGATATTTGTACAGCTTCATAAGTCATAACTGACTTATCTGGGCAAAACTTTCTCATGTGACAGCTTACTGGAGCCACTCTGTATCTTCAGAAGCTATTTCAAGGACCTCTTTGGCTGCCTGGTTCACAGGCTGCAGCACAAAGCTGAAGCAGCCCTTCGCACGGGCCCCAAGGCCCGAGCAAGGTGCACCCTCAGCGGACAGGCACGCCAGGCTCGGAGCACCACACGGGCATCGACAGCGACGCCAGCTCCTAAAGGCGCATCCACAGCTCTCACAGGTGTTCATCCGCTCCTCTGAGAGGAGGTGAGTACATCCGGCTGGTTTTGAGCCCAGGATTCCTCAGGGAACAGGAGTATCTACACAACATGTGCCGCAGGAGGCGGATCGCGAGCCTCTCGCGGCTCTAAAAGTGAAACATGTTACACCAGCCGCCAGGCGAGCAGAAGCGGGAGGACAGCGCCGCACCCCCCTGCCGAGGRGCAGTAACTCGCCCGCCGCAAAGCGCGCAGACCCGCGCGCTGCACCGGCCCTGGCGCTGCGAGCGGCCCCGGCCAGCCGCGGCGAGGCTCGGCGGCCCCGCTGCACTCCAACGGCGGCTGGCGGCACGGCGACCTCCAGCACAGCGCGCAGCCGGGCCGGAGCACGGGCGTCCTCCCCGCCCGCCCGCGGCTGCCGCCGAGCCCCTGCGGGGGCCCCGTCCCGCCCAGGGAACGTGCCGCGGCGCAGCCTAAAAATAGCCGCCGCGCCTCAGTCCTGCGCCGCGCCCGGCGGCCCCACGAGCCCGCGCCGCGCCGCCAGAAGCCGCAGCACGGATGCCGGGGGCCCGCGCTCACCCACCTGCCATGGCGGCAGCGCCCACCGACAACGGCGGCACCAGCACCCCAGCACTGCGCCACGTCCCGGCCTTATGTACGGGCGGAGCCGCGCGGCACGTCCCTGGCGCGGACTGAGGCCCCGCCCCGAGGAGCGCCCGTCCCCTCGCCGCGCGACGCGGAGGGGCGGTGGGGCGTGACGCGGCGCGACGGGGCGGGGCGCGGGCACG
>NW_028186072.1:0-12605 GCF_003343005.1 Rhea americana | reverse complement strand
CGGCGGGGCTCCGCCATTGCTCCCGCTGGGAAGAGCACCTCGTTCGTCCTCCCGTGGCGGGGCCCGCTCGGCCCGCCCCGGCCCGCCCCGCCGTTGTTCCCGGCGGCCGGGGCGCGTTGCTGGTCCGCGCGCAGCCCGGCGTGGTCGTGGCGTCTCCGTCCGTGAAGATCCTCCACACGCAGCTGGTGCAGCCTGCTCCCGGTGAGCCTGCTTGAGCGGGAGGTCTAGACCAAGAGCTCTTCAAAGGTCCCTTCCCGCCTCAGCTGTTCTCTGATTAGGACATGTGCCTAAGAGCAGAAATGCGAGCTTTGACATCAGTTTTAACTGTGATTGCCATGAGAGTGTGGGGAGGGCATTTTTTTTGTTTCCTCTTATTATTCTGTCTCTTTTTCCACGTGACTAGAGCAGTGAAAGTCTACTTCTTCCTCTGTATTTGTACAAGGGATTCTCAGTCACTTACCTGAGCTGTAGGTGCTACTGCCTCAATAGTAAGAATCAATCTTAAATTTCTTAAAGTTTCACAGAAGTGCTGACTAGAATCTTAAAATCTCCTGAAACTGAAGACTTTTAGTACCTCATCTTAAAATACTTTCCTTCCTTCCTTTAAGAAATGCTAAAACTTTCAAGACTTGAAGCAAACAAAGTAGCGTATGATAAAATTTTTTGAGATACAAAGCTCTCAAAATGTAGAGATCTTAGCAGGGATTTAAGAGCAAGCAGAGGTAATACTTCCATCAGATTATTCAAATTTAGCGCTTTAGTTAAAGAGTCATGCTGACTCTCAGGTTAATACCTCTTCCAGGTTAGGACATGTAATTTACTTTGAGCTCTCGTGGAAATAAAACAACAACAACAAAAATCAGGATGATAGGCTGGGAATGACTGAACTCTGATTAACTGAACTCTGTTTTGCCCTTCTGGAAAATCTTAGTTACCATTGAGATGCTTGAATGCTTACATACCTGATAAAGTGTAATAGCATCCATGTTACTAGAGAAGTGATACATTAAGAATAATGCGTAACAATTATAGTTGTGAAAGACTTGTATAAGCGTTAATCCCACATCTCTGAGCGGTTAATTATTACCACATTCATTTTTAACGATGAAGACTATAGGGCTCATTCAGATCAAATGGAAGGAGTTTGCAGTTTATGCTAGTGTAAAGTAACAGTGATGTTACTCGGGAGATCCTCTTAATTAACCTCAAGAGTGATTATTGCAGCATGGTACCAWCAGTTCAGGCAACGATGATCTTACATGACTTCCTCAGGACTGCACAGAACATCACCAACATAGATCTGTGGTGTAAGCGCTCCTGCACTTGACCTTCCTGCCAAGGCCTTCATACTCACGTGCAGAACAGAGTAGCATGAGCCTGCGGGCACATGTTCCTGGGTTCTTGACCTGAGTGTGACAGTGCTTGAGGGCTAATTAGGAAGGCTTCCCTTCAGTGGAGTCTTTTTTTCTTAGAAAGTTAGGTTTTCAGAAGAAAAAGGCCATTAGTCAAGGGGCTGATCAATAACGACAAGCTGATTAGAAATCCTGGATATTGTCTGCATCGCAGTGCAAAATGATCTGTGACTGTTAAATCCCATCTCCCTGATAAAACTAGCACAACGTATGCTGAAAAATAGAAGTGTTGTCACAGTGCTGAACAGTATTCAAGGTGGGTGAAAACAGAAATGTATCTGGTGAACAGTTAAAGGGGAATTAACAGAATCAGCTTTATGAATTCTTTTTTCACACTTACTGAAGTGTGCAGTAGTGCTCTAAGTTCCACTTAAGAGTTGGGTAATTATTGAAAGTCTGCAGAAAACAACTTCTTGCTGAGTCTCATTTACAGCATCCATGTTGGCTGTGCCAAGTACATTTGCTGTCTCAGGTGGGTGTATCATTCCAATTAAATGCTTGTTAAATGTAGCTGCCTTGACGTATATGCAGTGTAAAGTAGATTTCTTTTGAGGAATGCTTTCTGGTTGTATTAGGAAGCTGGGCATAATTAGTATGAAAATACTAATGAAAATTCTCTGTGAATTGGCCCTGTATGTCAAATTTAGTCAAAGGTGACCTTCTAGCTGCATAATTTTTACAGACCATAGCATTATTTATCCTATGCAAACCTTGCAACAATTATCTTGTTCTTTTCTCCTGCATTGTTTGTTATTATTTCATTGCCTCTCCTCAGGATGCTCATTAACATTTCCCTGAAGCTCCCAGATTGTTCAAACTGCAGATTCAGCAGTTTTGTTCACTGCGCTGGGCAACAGCAATCATGTTACTTGGGCCCTCCATTCTTTACATTATTTTTTCATAGGAAGGCAAATTTAATTACAGCTAGTACTAATTTGCAGAATGGAAGGAGAGTTGGTTGTTTATTTAAAAAAGCCCCAGATGGTATAATAAAAAGGTCCAGGATCTATTTGCTTCTTTCTTCTTGATGCTTTTGCCAGTGGCCATTTGTATTTTGGTGTAATCTGTCACCTGTGGAGGTCAGTTTGTTGTGGCAGTTGACACTGCTGTAACTGTAGTGGTTGACAGTAAAGATCTGAAGCAAGTGCATCTGATGGGGTTTTGATCCCTAGAGTTTTTTAGTACTATTTTTGTGACCATATTTTCATTTTTCATAAATATGTACAACATTTAGAAATCCTGCAAGGCTCCTGATCTTAAATCATGTTAGGAAGGGAACTCCACTGTTTACTTTTAACATTTTGTCCGTGCTAATTGTAGGCCACGGGGTCCTTCCCATTATGTATTCCCAGGTATCTTCTGGAGAAGCCCTGCTTAAAATGACATAGTTTCTAGAACAGTTTAAGGCATCTTGTCTGGTTTTTGAGGAGTGTTATATGTCTTTCGAGTTACAAGGGCTGTTCTGAACATTTTAGATTTAATAAGGATGACTGCTGCTAAGTATCTGAATATCATTGCTGTGTTTTCTCCTACAGGAGGCATAACAAAAATTCATAGGTAGGAATTCACAGTGATTATTTTTTCATCCGAATGTATATTTCATTGCTCTTAGTACAGAATGATTTGTGTCATGATTCTTGCTAAAAAATATCTCCCACCTCAGTTGTACATAAATTGAAATTGTTTTCTTTAAATGTTTAATGGGTATAATGGTCCAGCTGAGAGATCATAGATTTTAGCCTGTAGCTATTAAGCACTTAACACTGATATGGCTTATATTCAGGAGGACCATTTGGCACAGTATCAGTTGTGGGAGTGTATGTTGAGGAAAAATGTTTTATTTAGGGAACTGTACAGAGGACAGTGAACATCTGTTTATGAAGCTGATTACAAATCTGAAAAAGGACAGTAGAAAATACTTGGGTTCCAGAGTCATCTTTATCCCTGGCACATTTAGGTTTCGTAGCTTCACATAAATCAATGTGCTTTTTCCTCCTAGCATTTTAGCTATATTTAGAGCCACTGAGAGGGTTCAAATACTATATGGAAATCTTTAATGAGACCCCTTTTCATGTACTGGAAAGGACAGAGTTTATGTTCTGGAGTAACGTCAAAGAACAGCAAACGCTGTTTTCCTAATGATTACTATTTATACATTGTTTTTCTCTTCAATTTTGTATTGGTTCTTCCCTGAACTTGGAGACTTACAATGGATCAAACTTGTGCATTGGCCCAAGTAAAAAATGGAAAAAAAAGACCAAGAAATGAGACAGCAGCAGAAATAGCAATTTAGAGAATTTATGGAAGGAGAAAGGATTTGGAGATGCCAGCTAATCAGTCGTAGAACTCTGATGTACTTTAGAGTCATACCAGAGAATGTGGTTATTAAACTATAAAGATGATAAACAGAAATGTATGGGACCAGAAGCTATTAATTATGGTAGGCTTATTTCCCTTTTAAATCTGGGTGTTTTAAAGAGTATTCTAGCTGCTAATACTAAACAACTGCTATAGGGAAAACTGAATAATCTTTGTGTTTTAGCTGCTCATCACATCTCTCAAAGACCTCAGTGCATGAGGTCTGTGTTAGAGCACAAGGTCGTGCACTTTCTGAGATAGTGATGGTTGTTACAAAGAGAGTTTTAGTGCTGGTTCCAGCATAACAAGGAATGAGCTGCAGAATTCCACTTCTTAAGATTAGGAAGTCTAAGATATGACATCTGAATGTTAAACTTGACCAAGGACCATAGAACAGGTATCTCAGCATGTGTGACAGCTATCCAAATACGGTTGAAGTACATGACATCTTCCAGATTTATGTAGTGTTGTAATTGCTGTGATGGTGTTGGGACATAGGAAAACAGATTTTGTAGGTAGAGATCTTTCATTAGATGATTTGATTTAATAAGAGAAAGTAGGCAAGCTTTTGGACACACAAGCCTTCCTTTATTTGAAGTAAAACCAGGTAGTCAATAGCATTAATGATTTTATCGCACAGTATAATATTCCTCCTCATTACCCTCTCTGGGTTCCACAGCCAATAAACTGTCTGTTTCTCTTCCCTTACATTATCTCCTCTTATCCCCTTATTAAATTCTATTTTACCTCAAAGTTCTCAGATATCTTGTTTTACAGAGATGGTCTAACTGATATACACCTACCTGAACTCTGAGCAATCGTTCTCTATTTGTGTTTCTCTTTGCTAGTTGTATTTAGGTCTGCTACTTCTCTTTCAAATGTGAGGAAAGCTGCTGAGTAATCAATGGCTTCTTCCAGCTTTCTTCAGCTATATTAGTTGGTTTAATACAGCGCGGTATGTCCATCTACAAGTCTGGTTACTAGTTATTGAGGAAGGTCAAAATGGCTTTTTGACCATTCAAGAAAAACTTGAATGCATACCGGATGTGGTGTGCGCCTAATATTCTCCTATAGAGTAAAAGAGACATTTTTATTTCTGTTCCACTAATGTTCAGCACTGACTTAAATGAGTGAGGTTGTTTTTTATTTTCAGTATTTTGGAACTTGGGTTTGGACTCAGTTGGCTGATTTTCTAAAATTAACATCAAAACATGATGATGAGGTTTCCTGTTCTGAAATTATGTTCCGATATGCATTATTTGATTATAAATTTTCATTCTCTCCTCTGCAGAATATAATTAAGGCTAAACTCGGCAATCTTTATCTGAAAAAGAAAAACCTTAACAGACTGAAAACTGTAGTGATGGAAATTGTAGTCATTTAAGAGTTATTACATTTTACTCTTTTCTCTAGGCCTCCACATTGTACTGACTACCATATAAGGAAGCCATCCAGAAATACTGATCTTCACAATCCCTAATGTAGGAATGTCTTATTCTGGACATTATGAAGGCAAGACCTTTTTCAGGGTCATGTAACATTTGTGACAGCTCTTGATACTAGTTTCTTTATTAACTTTATTAACATCACCCTTTTATTGTCTCCTTAGGCATATTTGTTGGTACTTAGAACGTTGGCTGTATTCTGGCGAGCTTTCCCAGCTTTTCTAAAGCTAAATATTGTTATTCAGAATCACACCATTAATAGGAGTAAACCTCCTGTAAAATGAACTGCTTATTATCCTAATCAACGAGGCAGGCTCTCAGCATGCAGATGGTCAGTATAGATCATCTGGTGTGACAGAAAAATCCTCGGTTCAGTTTTTGAATAGACTATGAATTATCCTGAGCAAGCAAAAATGCGTGCTCAGGTGGAGACCATTGTTTAGGTTGTTCTCGGCCCTTTCTTTGTTGCCAGACCTCAGATCAAACTAGTAAAATTATATTCCCTCTGCCTCTGCTACCCTTTATGTTGCATCTTTAAAGGTTGGATAGCTGCATAAATCATGTATATGCCTGCTCTTCCCAACTTTTTCTACACTTCTCCGCAGGACTTCTGGTGGTTAGAAAATACCATTCATATAGTTGGGTTAGTTTTGAATATATTCAGGGACAAACACATACATATGACCTTTATAACATCAAAACAATTGTTTAAATATTTCATGCCTCCTGAGCATCTGTTACATCACTATGTTGCAGTTCCTGAATGACCCAGGATTTTAGGACATCCTAATCATGGTTTTAAGGTTACCCTACCTGTAATTATAAAGGGTGAAAAAAATCTTTACCTTTTGCCCTAGCAGTGCTAGCTGAACCTGGCTGTCTTATTTGGATTTTTCAGTTACCCTTTTCAGCAAAGATAGTTAACTGGGACTGGCTGCAGCCAACAGTTTCTGTAGGCTGCGGTCTAGCTCCTTGACTTATTTTATTGTGTTGAAGAGAGTATCTAGGCTGAACAATGATGGAGCTCAGCAGAACTAAATGGAGCTGAGATTCAGTTGGTTGCTAGGCTTGCAGGGGAATAAAAAAAAATATCTTCATCTAAATAGTGAATAGGAATTCAGGGAAAGCTGTAAACGACTTGGAAATGGTTGAGAGAATGGAAAGCATGAAACGCCTAGTAAAAGGAGAGAACCTGTGGAAATGGAGAAGAGGCTGGAGGGGGTGTAGCATAAGCGAGAACATGTGAAACTGACAGAGAGAAAGCCTGAAAAGAATTTCAGCTCTAAGGAGTTTTCAGATTTAGAAAGGGAAAAGATCTGTTAGAAGGTAACGAAAGTTTCTGTAGGGGCTTTGGGGGATGGAGTGACAATGATGTAGTGAAAGGGACAGAAAATCAAGGACTTGGACTAGGAGACAGAGTGGGATGAAGTTAGAAAAGACTTATATGCTGAGGCTAAGAGACTAAGGAAGCTAAAAAAATGTATGGGAGCGAAGTCTGAAGACAGACTGGAGTGCTTTGTTTGGGAAATTTGGCAGTATCCCTTGAAACCACTTCCAGGAAGACTCGTGGAAAATAAGATGGGCATTAGCCCAGCTTCTATATAGCGGGAGTGCCTAGGAAGCCAATGGATGAAGATACGTAACAGAGGCGCAGTCAGCAGTTTCACTGGGATTGGTATGCAGCTACTAATGCTGCAAGATACTTTGCTCCCCATTTCACTTCAATTAGATCTTTGCTACACCAGCTTTCCTTAACGGAGCTACGTTATGTTCACTTGCCAGTGATGGAATGGAATTAGCTGGAACAATTCTTATGGGTCTTTATGCAGCGTGTCCCATTGCTTTATGTTGTACTTCAATTTAGTAACATGACAGAAAGCTAAGTAATTAGAAAATATAATCCTTCTTTTTACTGATGTCCAAAATAGCAAGAAACAAGTATGTATCCTTTTTATGGCTGTAAATAACATTTTTGAAAGTCTCAGATTTAATTCTGAAAATTTAGCCTAAGTTTTCAGAGGTGATAATTTTTCAAGCCAACCTATGGAAGGAGCAACTGACATGCTCAACCATAGTCACTTTGAAACTGCTTCAGAAGGACTGAATCTTTCCTTTTGCATCCTGGTGGAGAGGCCATCTTGTATCAAAACCAGTGCTGCTTGGGGAATAGCAAGACTTTGTGAAAGAAGAGCTTTGGATCCAGCCAGTACTCAACCCATGCAGTACAAAATATACCTTGGGGAATGGGATGAGGGAGTCCTATCCATCTGTGTGCAGGGGGAGATCCAAACCTGGAGAACAGATTATATATATATATATGTATATGTATATAAATATATGTACATATATATAAGGATAGATGGAGGAAGCACTGTTAATGAAGATCAATTGTGTTTTTAGTCCTCCTTTCTGTGCTCTTGTGTGAAGCTTTTATAGAAAAAAAATTTTCATTTCGCCTTGAAGAGCATTTATTTGTCTTGCTTTTCTCTGAGAACTGACTGCTGTAAATTGTTTAATGCTCAACTGTCTAACGATGCTGTGGGGGACGTAGCAGGCAGGGAAGAGGCTCTTGTGGAAGGTGTCCCGGAGCGCAGGGCGGCAGAGGCTCCGAGTACCCGGGTGTTAGGACAGATGCCCGCGGTAGGGCGGTCTGGAGCTGCTGCAGTACGTCCTGCTCGTCGGCGTAGCCCGCACTTACCGCGTCTCGCCCGCCTGCGCGCAGCCGGGGGGCGGGGGGGGGGCCCGAGGGGGCGGCGCATGCGCACCGCCTCCACCTGCTGCCCCCGCGCGTTCACGGCGGAGTACTGCGGCCGGGGGAGGGGGGAGCGCGCGCATGCGCGCTGGGTTTACCAGCAGCTACTGCCCTGCAACGTCGAGAAGGGAGCGCTGCCGCGGCCTGGCGCGCACGCGCACTGCGCACGGCCGCGCTCAGCGCTGCGCTCGCGTGTCCGGGGTCGGGAGTGCCGCGGCGGCTTTGGGAGGGGAAAAGCTCTAAAACGAGAATCTGCCAGGGACCTTGGTGGTTTAATTCACTCCCGGGGGGTGTTTGCGTTCAGTAAAACAATAGGCAGCCACTTTATTCTTTGCGGTCGTGTCTGTGGTTCCGGATGTGCCCTTGCCTGAAGACGATGCCCAGGGGAGGAGGTTACACGTTGCGCCCGGGGCTGGGAGCTGGTGCCCGAGCGCCTTGCGCTTCGGAGCGCCTGCAGTTCCCGGGGAACTCGGTGCTGTTCCCGGGGTTGTGGGGAGTTGCCCTTGTGTGGCCTGGGCCCTCAGGGATTCTGGGGGTGATTCCCATCATCGTGGTGGCCAGGGGTGACAGCCCCCTCCAGGGCTGTGTGAGGGCACCGGACTGCTCCCTGGCATGCGTGGGGCTGGGGCCCACGTGCCTGGAGCTGGGAGAGCCGGGAGCATCCACAGGGCTGGGGAGAGCCTGCAGGCRCCGTGCTGTCACAGAGTCACAGAATGGGTAAGGTTGGAAGGGACCTCTGGAGATCATCTAGTCCAACCTCCCTGCTCAAGCAGGGTCACCTAGAGGGTCACGTTAGACAGGATCGCATCCAGGTAGGTTTCAAATATCTCCAGAGAAGGAGACTCTGCAACCTCTCTGGGCAACCTGTTCCAGTGCCCTGTCATTCTCACAAAGAAATTCCAACTCGTGTTCAGGCGGAACTTCCTGTGGTTCAGTTTGTGCCCGTTGCCTCTAGTCCTTTCGGATGGGACAACTGAAAAGAGTCTGGCCTCATCCCCTGGACACCCTCCCTTCAGCTACTGATAGACATTGATAAGATCCCCCTCAGTCTTCTCCGGGCTGAGTCCCTTCTCCAGGCTAAGTCAGCCGTGCTGAGCCCTGTGACGTGCCTTATGGCCCGTTTGGTGTGCCCTGAGAACCTTTGTTTGTGTCTTGGTTTGCCCTGGAGCCCTGTGTTTGCCTTCTGATGCCCTCAGGAGCCTTCAGTTTACATTTTGGGTTGCCCCCACGGCCACAGTGTGCCTCAGGGCCAAGTGTTTGCTCTGCAGCATGCAACAAAGTTCTCTGTTCAGCTTTCTCATCTGCCACAGAGCTTTCTGAGTGTGTCCCAGGGCCCTTCTTTTGCCTTTTCATGCTCCCAGAATCATTCTGTTTGCTCTATCATTGCTTTTTTCCTCCCTTTTTTTTTTTTGGGGGGGGGGAACATGTTTGTTGCACCCGCAGCTCTCAATTTGTTCCCTTGTCCCCTGAACGCTCCCTGTGCACTCCAGGGCTCTACCTTGAGCTTTCAGGAAGCTGCTCTCAGGAGCTGGGGGGGAGGGCTCTGGCACCCTGGCAGCTGCAGGTGTCCCTGCTGGGGCTGAGGGCCATTGCTCCTGCCTGCTTGACTGGGGCTGTGGGGCCCGGGGCGTGGTGGTGATGGCGAGGGTGGGGTTGCGGGGTGGACACAGGCCAGAAGCGGAGATGCATTTGGGGAGAGGTGGCGCCGGGGCCGGTCGAGGGCGAGCGAGCTGCGGCCGAGCACCGCCTCCTGGAAGCGGCAGGACGGCTGCAGCGCGGAGGAGGACGTTAGTGGGGCTGGGTGTGCGTGTGTGTGCACGCAGCCCGTCCTGCGCGGACGGAAACGTCCTGGGGAAGGTGGCACAAGCGGGGGGGGCCGGGGCCGGGGGGGGGGGGGGGGGAAGAGCGGCGCACCGGGGCTGCGGGAGGGCAGGGGGTGCGCCGGGGCTGTGGAGGGTGGGGGGGAAAGGGGTTGCGTGGGAGGGAGGAGGAGGGCGTCCTGGGCCAGATGGGAATGGTGTCTGGGAGGCGGTGGAGGGATCCTAGGAGAAGCCCTAGGCAGGATTGCGGAGAAGGCTGCCGGGGGGGGGGGGGGGGGGAGAGAGAGAGGCAATGTCGGAACTGACCCGGAGCCGGTCGCGGGAGGGGCCCAGACTCTGTTAGGGGTCGGGACGGAACGGAATCGCCATAGGGTCAAAGTAGTTCGAGCGGGGCGGAGACCCTCCCGCGGCATGCCGGGAGCGGTAGTCTTCCGGCACAGGGCTTCCGGTCGGCCATGTCTGTTTCGCGCGGCATGCCGGGAGCGGTGGTCTTCCGGCACTGGGCTTCCGGCCGGCCATGTCTGTTTCGCGCGGCATGCCGGGAGCGGTGGTCTTCCGAGACTGGACGTCCGGGCAGCCATGCCGGTCATCTGCCACCGACCCAGTAAGCGCATGCGCACGGTGTTCCGCCGTGCTCGTTTTTGCCACCGCATGTTGAACAGGCGGTGCTGCACCAGACCGCGGCTCGTGCACGCGCACAGCGCTCCGCCGCGGTCACTGCTGCCCTCGCGTGTCCACAAGCGAGTACTGCCGCCGCGGGCGGAGTATATGGCCGGCAGCCGTCGCACACGCGCGCACCGCCGCTCCTCTCCTCTCCGGTGTTTCGCTCACGGGCCCGGCTCCACGCCCCTTCCCGGCGCTCACGGGGCGGTAGCGCAGGGAGCTCTTCCTTATCGCTGCCTCCCGGTGTCGCGGGGATGGGCAGTGCCGCCCCGGAGCTGCTCTGCGGGACTCTCGCTCCGGGGCGGCCCCAGAGGCTGCTCGCTGACCGCCGCCCACTCTCGGGCACGCGCAGAGCAGCCGCGGGAAGACCCCGCGGGGCGGCGACAGACTGCGGGTCTGACGGCGGGAGCCGCCCGCGGGCAGCGCCGCGACGTGGGTACGCGACGGTTCTCCCGCGGGTCTCTCCTCCCCCCGCCCCTCCCGCTGCGGCCGCGCCTCGTTCGCGCACGGCGCATGCGCGGCGCCGGGGAGCAGCATGGCGGCGAGCGGGGACGGAGCTTTCGCGCGGCGGCGGCGGGCTGAGGCTCCCTGAGGTGGAGGAGCGGGGGGTGCCCGTGAGGCGAGCGCGCCCCTTCGGGTGGCCGCGGGTGYCGGGCTGCCGCCTGCTCGCTGAGGCYGTGGCTGCGTGGAGGCGGCGGTGCGGGACTCGGGGCGGCGGGGGCTGGGGCCCGGCTCGGCCCCGCCGGGAGCGCCGGGCGGGGTCTGCGCGGCGCAGCGAGTGCCGCAGCGCGGGTCCGACCCCCCCTTCGCCACGTGTCGCCTTTAGGGCCCCGGCTCCTGCCCAGCTGCTCGGGACGCAGCCCGGAGGAGCGGGGCCGCAGGCGGGCCCCGGAGCGCTGCTGAGTCCCGGGAGGCTTGAACCCTCTGTGACAAAGCGGCCGAGGGAGAACTCCGGTCGGGCGCGGTGAGCGCAGCCCCGAGTCATTCGCGTTAAAGCCTCGTGGAATGAATTAGCATCTCCTGCCCGCAAATTCCTAGGACAAGGCGAGCCTTTTCCAGTAATGCTTTCCGCATCTGGTGACTCTGGGGGAGCAGCACCGTCAGAAAAGAGCGGTRAGGGAAAGCGGGTGCCAACGGCACCGTCCTCGCATCCCCTTTGGGGCCGGAACGCAAATTCTCTGGCTGTGAGAAAGACCATTTAGCAGCGCCCTGGGCTGTAACTGTCTGTGAGGCTTCTCCCTTTGATAGCACAGAGGCGGTCCAGCGCGCTCAGGTCCCTCTGAAGTGGTAACGCCAGGCCTAGGACTAGACAGCAGGGGATCATCTATCCGAGCGGCACGATGAGCACTAACCYTAACGAGCAGGGGGTTACTGTGCAAGTGTTAAAGGAAGGGGATGTTGCGCGTGTCTGCATTGACCGAGGGGCAGAGCWCGGTTGCGCCAAAAAATGCAGACAGAGGAGGTTTCTCACAGATTGATCTCTAGCGGCTACTTAGTCTAACTTCCCTTTCGCAGCAAACCCGAGTGTCGTCGTAGCTCCCAGAGCAGGGCTGGGGGAAGCGGTACCTGCGGGTTGCGCGTTCTCGTTTACCTTGCGTGCGTGCGTGCGCGCGTGTTTGCGTTAGAGCTGCTTTTGTGCTTAGAAGCACCTTTGGATTCTTACGATTTTCTGCAGAGCTTTGCTTTGCTTTGCTCCGTCCTTTTGCAGGGTGATGGATTTTACGGTGCCTGCATCGACAAGTGCGGGCTGGCTAAGTTGTAATGTCCCAAGGGAGACCCTTAGGCAAGGCCGAGGCGCTCGGGGAGGGAGCCTGCCGGAAGAACGTCGCCCGGGAGGGGTCGCYGGCCTCGAGCTGTAGGCGCTGAYGCGCGTGGCTCGTTCTGTCGGACGCAGAGAGGTTGCGGAAACTTTAGCTCGGCTTTACGCTGTACGGCGGTAGTATTTTTGTGTTTCTAAATTGCGTTAATCCTCGGCACTCTGAACAGCAGGGAACGACGACGGGCTGTCGTGAAGAACTACAGGCTGCCGCCCTCCGACCTCGGCAGGTGACGCGACGAGAGCAGCCGGGAGAATCCGAATGCCGGTTTTGGCAGGTTCTCTGCCTGGTGCTGACGGGGAGCCTTTGACAGCAGGAAGGTTGGCAGCGTCCGTACC
>NW_028186071.1:0-1141 GCF_003343005.1 Rhea americana | reverse complement strand
CGGCGGGGGCGAAGGCGATGTGCCGGCGGATGCCGTCGCGGCGGGCGTGGAAGTCGGCGATCTCGGCCACGATGGCCGCCTTGATCTCCTCCTTGGTGAGGGCGCGGCGGTCGAAGGCGAAGTCGAAGGCGGGCACGCACTCGGGCTCGTCCTCGGGGTCGTGGTACTTGGCCAGGAAGGGGTGGCGCAGGGCCTCGGCCACGCCCAGGCGCTCGCGCGGGTCGAAGCGCAGCATGCGGCCCAGCAGCGCCAGGGCGGCCGGCTCGGCGCCGCCGAAGAGGCTCTCCCAGGGCACGGCGGGCCGCGGCGGCAGGCTCTGCACGTAGGCCCGCACCCGCTCGGCCCCGATGGCCGCCATGACGCCCGCCGGCGGCGTGCCCAGCACCGCCATGATGAGCTGCAGCTGGTGCACGTAGTTGCGCCCGGGGAAGAGCTGCCGGCGGCCCAGCATCTCGGCGAAGATGCACCCCACCGACCACATGTCGATGGCGCGGGTGTAGCGGTGCAGCGAGAGCAGCAGCTCGGGCGCCCGGTACCAGCGCGTGGCCACGTACTCGGTGAGGAAGGCCTTGGCGTGGCGCGGGTCGGCGCCCAGGCCCCGCGCCATGCCGAAGTCGCCGATCTTGAGCTCGCAGTTCTCGTTGACCAGCAGGTTGCTGGGCTTGAGGTCGCGGTGGAGCACGTTGGCCGAGTGGATGTACTTGAGGCCGCGCAGGAGCTGGTAGAGGAAGTAGCGGACGTGCTCGAGCGTCAGCGGCTGCGGCGAGTGGATGATCTGGTGCAGGTCGCTCTCCATCAGGTCCAGCACCACGTAGCTGCCGCCGGGACGAGGCCGTGGGCGGGAGGACGGCGGGCGACGCCCCGACAAGCCCCGCCCCCCCATACACACACACAAAAAGGGGGGCCATCGCCCGCCCGGGGTCCCGTCGGGGGCACCCAAGCGTCCGGGAGACCCTTCTGCGCCCCACAAGGCACCCGGGGCTCTAGAGGACCTCGATCCACCCCGTGATCCCACCACGGACCCAGGCGTCCAGGAGAACCTCGACCCACCCCGTGATCCCACCACGGACCCAGGCGTCCAGGAGAACCTCAACCCGCCCCGTGATCCCATCACAGACCCAGGTGTCCAGGAGAACCTCGA
>NW_028186070.1:0-1160 GCF_003343005.1 Rhea americana | reverse complement strand
CTTTGACTTCTCTTTTCTATATAGATATTTTTTAATATTTTGCATGACGTGTGGGAAAGGGGGGGGGGAAAAAGAAAGAAAAAAAAAGGGAAAAAAAATAAAAAGAAAAGCGCAAGGGAAGCCCGCGCCGGCAGGGCACCGCTTGTTGTTTCTGCTTGCGACGCTCAGCGACGGCTGGGTTGTTTGGTTGGGGTTTTTTTCCCCCCCCCCTTTTCTCCTTTTCTGAAATATTGTCTATGTTGCACTTTGATCCACTCCACAGGGCTATTTCTGCAATGTGCAAATAATAATAATAATAATAATAAAAATGAAAAACGAAGGAATAAGAAAGAAAAACAAAGTGTTTTCCTATGCCCGGTGCCTCTCCGGGTGCCGGCGGCGCGCTGGGGACCACGGGAAACGCGCCGGGCCTGGGGATTTGGGGCGGTCCTTGGGATTTGGGGGGGATCCTTGGGATTCAGGGGCGATTCCTGGGATTCAGGGGCAATTCCTGGGATTTGGAGTGCAGCAGGCGCCGGCGAGTGGATCAGCGATTTGCCTCTCAAATCCCGCAGGCGGAAACGTCCGGGCTGGAAAAACCCCGCTCGGCTCGCGGGAAACCCCCGGCGGCAGCCGTGCCCGAGCTTTTCCCTAAATTAAAACCCATCCCGATAAGATAAGGAGGGCCTTTTCCCACATTTTCTTGCTCGGGATCACCCCTTTTCCCGTGGGAGCCCAAACCTCATGGACAGGCGGGGAGGGGAGGGAGGAAAGCGCGTTTCTCCCCGCGCCGCCCCATTTCGCCGGCTTTTAAGCCCTTCCCGCGGCGAAGCCGGGGCGAAATCTGGATTAGACGCGATTTTCCTTTCCGAAAGGAAATTGCTCTCCGGCCCTTTCGAGGCCCGTGGTAATGCCATTARGGCAGCGAGGGGCGCCAGCGGCGAGGGCACGTCGTGTTTTGYCCC
This sequence comes from Rhea americana, assembly GCF_003343005.1. Classification (NCBI taxonomy): domain Eukaryota; kingdom Metazoa; phylum Chordata; class Aves; order Rheiformes; family Rheidae; genus Rhea; species Rhea americana. The sequence continues at coordinate 216 of NW_028186070.1, read as the reverse complement.
CCCCAGCCCGGCTCCGCTTCGCTGCCCGGCCTCTTCCCAAAAGCCGGTCACGTCCCTTCACCTTAATATTTATATTTCCATATATACAAACATTTTATATACATATATATATAAAAAATATAATAATCTCCTCCCCATGAGAAACCAGCCTGCCGAGAGCAGCGCTCGGGTGCAACCTGTGTTATCCTGGAGCCGGAGCGTGCGGCTGTCGGCCCG
>NW_028186069.1:0-1138 GCF_003343005.1 Rhea americana | reverse complement strand
GGTGCTCTATAGGCTCCTGTTGTACAGAAAATCAGGGAGACCCTATAGGGATTTAAAAGGCCATATAGGAACCAGGAGAACACAACAGGGACTTGGGGTCCCCTACAGGGATTTGGGGGGTCGCCCTTTAAGTACTTGGGGGCCCCTATAGGGATTGAGGGTYGCTCTATAGGGCATGGGGGGTCCCTGTAAGAATTTGGAGGACCCCCATAGGGATCTGGGGGTCCCTATAGGGATTTGGGGCTGCTCTATAGAGACTTGGGGACCCCTATAGGGATTTTGGGGGGGCTCCATAGGGATTTGGGGTGCTGCATAGACATTTGGGGTGACTTCACAGGGTTTAGGACCATCTATAGAGATGAGGGGCCCTATAGGGATTTAGGGGAGCCTATACGGAGCTGGGGGGGCACCCCCAAACGCACCTCCTGGAGGCTCACACGGATCTGCCCGGTCCCGTCCCGGTCCAGGGACTTGAAGGCACCTGCGTGGGGGGGAGAGGTAAGGGGGGCCCCCCAACCCCCCCCAGGGCCCCCCAAAACCCTCAGGGGGTCCCCAAAACCCTCAGGGGGTCTCCAAAGTCTCAGGAGCTGCAAGAACCCTTGGGGGGTCCCCCAAAATGCTGGGGGTGTCTCCAACCCCCCTCTCAAGAGTCCCCAGTATCTCAGCGGGGTCCCCAAAATCCCCATGTTCTGGGGGTCCCCTATAGCTCCAGGGGGGACCCACTGCCCCAAGACTCCCCCCCCCCACAAAACACCCGGGGTCCCCCAAAATCCGGGGGGTCCCCTCATATCCTGGGGGGGTCCCCAAAAGTGCTGGAGGTTCCCCCAAGCCCCTGACAGCCCCCCCAAATCTCAGGGGGGATCCCAATATCCAAGGGTCACCCCATGTTTTGAGGGGTCCCCAAAATCCAAGGGGGGGTCCCTCATATCCAGGGCTCATCTAGGGGTGCCCCAAAGTGCTGGGGGGGGGTCCCCAAAAATCAAGAGCCCCCCCATATCCAAAGGGGATTCCCAAAGACAGGGGTCACCAGGGGCTTCCCCCCAAATTGGGGGTCCCTGCTGCTTTGGGGTCCCCTCCCAGCCAGGGTGCATCCCCCCCCACCACCACCCATGGGTGCCCCCCACACACACCAGTGCCC
>NW_028186068.1:0-1073 GCF_003343005.1 Rhea americana | reverse complement strand
TGGACATGAGGGAGGAGGACACGAGGGACGTGGACATGGAGCTGTGGACACAAGGGACGTGGACATGAGGGAGGAGGACACGAGGGACGTGGACATGGAGACTGTGGACATGGAGACCGTGGACATGAGGGACAGGGACACGAGGGACGTGGACACCAGGGACGCGGACACCAGGAACGTGGACATGAGGGACGGGGACATGGAGCTGTGGACATGAGGGATGTGGACACCAGGGACGTGGACATGGAGACTGCAGACACAAGGGACATGGACATGGGGGACGTGGGCATGAGGGACGTGGACATGAGGGATGTGGACACCAGGGACGTGGACATGGAGCCGTGGACGCAAGGGACATGGACATGGGGGACGTGGGCACGGAGCCGTGGACATGAGGGACAGGGACACGGGGGACGTGGACACGAGGGACGTGGGCGTGGGCACCAGGAACATGGACATGGAGACCGTGGACATGGAGACCGTGGACATGAGGGATGTGGACACGAGGGACGTGGACATGGGGGACGTGGGCATGAGGGACRTGGACACGGGGGACGTGGACATGACGGACGTGGGCACGGAGCCGTGGACATGAGGGACAGGGACACGAGGGACGTGGGCATGGAGACCCTGGACGTGGAGACACAGGCGTGGAGAGCGTGGACATGGAGCCACGGACACGAGGGATGGGGACACGGACACCAGTGACGTGGACACGGAGACCGTGGACACAAGGGACGGGGACGTGGGCACCAGGGACGCGAGGGACAGGGACACGGGGGACGTGGACACGGACACCGGGGACGTGGACACGGGGACGTGGACACCAGGGACGCAAGGGACAGGGGACACGGGGGACGTGGACACGGACACCAGTGACGTGGACACGGGGACGTGGACACCAGGGACGCAAGGGACAGGGGACACGGGGGACGTGGACACGGACACCGGGGACGTGGACACGGAGACCCTGGACACGAGGGACGTGGACACGGAGCCGTGGACATGTTGACGTGGACTTGAGGGACACGGACATGGGGGACACGGACACACGGACACACGGACACGTGGAC
>NW_028186067.1:0-1194 GCF_003343005.1 Rhea americana | reverse complement strand
CTCCTGCCAGTTCAGCCGGCACAGGCAAAGAGAAGTGCAAACAACCAGTTTACAAAGGGAAGGTCATGGAAAACACTCGTTCTTGAACCAGACCTTATTTTTTCGTGGCAAATCAGATTCTTGTTCTCAGAAAACAGGGGCATCCACACTGCAGATCAGTCCCCTGCGCTGCAGGGCCTCTGCAGAAGGGAGCTGCTACAAGAGCACACGATCCCACGCCGGAGCGCACGGCGGAGGCGGCTTAGTCTGGTGGCCGCTAGGAGTTAATGCGTAGATGCTAAGGAGGGGCTTTCAGGGAAGCTCCGGAGAGCTGGCTGCCAAGACAAGACCCGTGGTAGATGTGAATGTGACAGCAGGCAAACGGCGTCTGTAACTGTGCCTGCGTCTTGGAAGGCACTCAAAGCRCAGCAGAGCCTGTGGCGTTTCAGACTTCTGCAGGCAAAGCATCTAAGCTGACGTAGTGAGGGAATGTAACCACCAGGTGTCACTGGAATGGTTTTGCGGGTTTTTACAAACTTTTAAAGAAAAAAAAAAAACACCACGGTTTCCAGTTAAGATAGCAGTAGTTTCTTATCCTGCTCTGCAGTATCATTGGGCTGCAGTTTTGCTGGGAGCTCATACCAATCTGCTGCAATTACTGAACGGGCARCTGGCAGAGTCAATACAGGAGTGGGAGCTGTGTAACTGTGTTTGACAGCAGGGTGGTGGAGCAAGATGTGGGGCTGGAGGAGCYCGGTGCAAGTGTCCTTGGGGAGGGAGGGAGGGAGGAGAAGGCAGTCCTTCGGTATTTGGTGGTGCCTGGGCATCCGAAGTTAGTGAGTGAGCGTTTGGAGCCTGGAGAGGAGTCAGAAATTCTGCCCCGCTTAGCAGCCAGTGCCCGAGCACTGTGGCCCTTCAGTCCGGGAAAACKGACAAAGCTGGCCAGAAGCAAGGAAACCTTGGCTTGGAGTGACTTGGCTCATATCTTCTGAAATTTGGAGTTTGGCTATCCAGGTGTTTCTGACTTTGCAGCAGGGACTCAAAAGCTGGGGAGAGCTTGCTAGGGTGTGAGGGACATGGTGTTTGCGTTCCCAAGAAAAAGAGCCCCGGCCTAGCCTCCAAACTTTGCCTCCTACCTCTGCTTGGCCTACTTGTGGGGCCACATCTCCGCCTGGTGCTGCTTGGGAGGGGGAGTGGACAAGGGCTCTGGTCAGA
>NW_028186066.1:0-1137 GCF_003343005.1 Rhea americana | reverse complement strand
CCCGCCTGCTGGAACTAGTTGCCAAGAGCAGGGATCAACAAGGAAACAGAGCGCGGAGCCGGTCCCGGCTGGCGGTGCCGCACGCGGCCGGCGCTCCCCGGCTGGCACCGCTCCGGGCTCGCCGGCGGCGGGGGCCGGAGCCCCGCGACGCGGGACGCTCGACGCCTCCGCGGGGGCCCAGGCATCCGAGCCCCGGCCACACGCGCCGCGGCGGAGCGCGGGGAACCCAGGTGGGATCAGTGGAGTTTCTCGCCCCCCGCGTGGGAAGCCGCGACGGCCGGGCGGGTGGCTCCTGTCTCTCCGGAGCCACTGGCGTGCCGGCCCGGCTGAGCCGGAGGYGGCGGCACCGCACCGGGAGCCGGGAGCCGTCTCCCAGCTGGGAACACGAGGGGATCCCGCGGCCGGGACGTCCCCAACCGCCGCCACCTCCGGCGAGGTGGGAAAAGACCCTTGGAGCCTCGCGGTGGCCGGAGGAGACGAGGGCTGGGAGGGGAGCCCGGGCCAGGCACCGGCCCCCCTCAGCCACCATGGCGGCACTGGGGACATCCCAGCCGGGCCGTAGCCCTGGGTTGCCCCGTCGGGGCCCGGCAGCCCCGGGATCCTCCCCTAGGATCCCCCCCGCCTGYCCCATCGGGGTCTGGCTGCCCGGGGACCCCCCTGCCTCGGCCGAGCCGCAGTCCCCAGCCACCCAGTCGGGGCCTGGCTGCCTCAGGATCCTCCCCTAGGATCCACCCCCGGCCGCCCCGTCGGGGCCCGGCTGCCCCGGGACTCCCCCGCCCGGCCGAGCCGCAGCCCCTGTCCGCCCCGTCGGGGCCCGGCAGCCCCAGGACCCCCCCGTCCCGGCCGAGCCGAAGCCCCCGGCCGCCCCGTCGGGGCCCGGCTGCCCCGGGACTCCCCCGCCCGGCCGAGCCACAGCCCCCGGCCGCCCCGTCGGGGCCCCCCGCCGGCACGTACCGCTTGCCAGCGCCCGGGGCGCCGTGCAGGGAGGAGGGCCAGGACATGCGGGACTTGCTGAGGCCGGGCCGGTCGCCGGCGTCCACGGCGTCGGCGCGCTCCATGGGCCGCGGCGGGTGGCGGTCGGTGTCGGAGTAGCCGCGGTGCCGGATGCGGATGGGGGTGCGCGGCTGGCGCCAGAGG
>NW_028186065.1:0-1136 GCF_003343005.1 Rhea americana | reverse complement strand
GGCGGCGCTGCGGGGGTCTCTGGCTGCGCTGGGGGTCCAGCAGTGCCCCGGGGGGTCCAGCGGCGCTGCAGGGGTCTCAGGCTGCGCTGGGGGTCCAGCAGTGCCCCAGGGGGTCCAGCTGCGCTGGGGGGGGCCCATGGTGCCCCAGGGGGGGCTGGCCACGCTCGAGGTCCGGCAGTGCCCCGAGGGGTCCAGCAGCACTGCAGGGGTCTCAGGCTGCGCTGGGGGTCCGGCGGTGCCCCGGGGGGTCCAGCAGCGCTGCAGGGGTCTCAGGCTGCACTGGGGGTCCGGCGGTGCCCCATGGGGTCCAACGGCGCTGCAGGGGTCTCCGGCTGCGCTGGGGGTCCAGCAGTGCCCCAGGCGGTCCAGCGGTGCTGCGGGGGTCTCCAGCTGCGCCGGGGGGTGCAGCGGTGCTGCGGGGCGATGGGCGCCCCCCGCCCCTAGAGTCTCTCGCGGGCCGGCACCCAGATGTAGGGCCCCGAGAGCTCCTCGATGACCCGCTTCACCTTGTGGTAGATCTCCTCGAAGCTGTCGCCCTCCACCATGGCTGTGGGGGAAGCCGGGGGGTCATCGGGGGCCTGGGGGGGCTCCCTATGGCCCCAGGGATGGTTCTGCAGCTAGGGGGCCCCAGGGGGGCGGGTGTGGGGCCCAAGGGCATGGTTATGGGCACCCAGGGGGTGATTATGGGCCCCTGTAGGGTGGCTTGGTTGCCCCATGGGGTAGTTATGGGTGCCCAGGGGTTGGTTATGGAGCTCCAGGGGGTGGTTATGGGTCCCCAGAGGGTGGCTGGGGGTCCCACTGGGGCAACTGTTCATCCCCATATTTCCCATGGGATGGCTGTGGGGTCACTGTGGGGTGGCCATAAGTCCTTCTGGTCCCTGTGGGGCAGCTGTGGGTCCCTCCAGTCGCTCTGGGGCGGCTCTAAGTACCTGCAGGTTGCTATGGGGCAGTTGCAGGGTGCTGCAGGGTGGCTGTGGGTCCCCAAGGGGTGCTGTGGGGTGGCCGTGGGTCCCCGCAGGGCACCGTGGGGCAGCCGTGAGCCCCCCAGGGGCGGTGTGGGGCAGCCGTGAGTCCCCAAGGGCACTGTGGGGCGGCCATAGGTCCCCGTAGGGTGCCACAGGGCGGCTGTGGTCCCC
>NW_028186064.1:0-1082 GCF_003343005.1 Rhea americana | reverse complement strand
CAAGGGTCGGAGGTCGGAGGTCGAAGGTCAGAGGTCAAGGGTCAGAGGTCAAGGGTCAGAGGTCAAGGGTCGGAGGTCAGAGGTCGAAGGTCAGAGGTCAAGGGTCAAGGGTCGGAGGTCAGAGGTCAAAGGTTAAGGGTCGGAGGTCAAGGGTTAGAGGTCGATGGTCGGAGGTCAAGGGTCGGAGGTCGAAGGTCAAGGGTCAAGGGTCGGAGGTCGAAGGTCAAGGGTCAAAGGTCAGGGGTCAAGGGTCAGAGGTCAGAGGTCAAGGGTCGGAGGTCAGAGGTCGAAGGTCAGATGTCAAGGGTCGGAGGTCAGAGGTCGAAGATCAGAGGTCAAGGGTCGGAGGTCAAAGGTCAAGGGTTAGAGGTCGATGGTCGGAGGTCAGAGGTCAAGGGTTGGAGGTCAAAGGTCAGTGCTCAGAGGTCAAGGGTCAGGGGTCGGAGGTCAACGGTCAGAGGTTGGAGGTCAAGGGTCAGATGTCAAGGGTCGGAGGTCGAAGGTCAAGGGTCGGAGGTCGAGGGTCGTAGGTCAAGGGTCGGGATCAAGGGTCAGGGATCGGGGGTCAAGGGTCGGAGGTCGAAGGTCGGGGGTCAAGGGGGTCGAGGGTCGGGGGTCAAGGGTCGAAGGTCAGGGGTCAGGGGTCGGAGGTCAAGGGTCAAGGGTCGAAGGTCAAGGGTCAGGGGTCGGAGGTCAAGGGTCGTAGGTCGGGGGTCAGAGGTCGAAGGTCAGAGGTCGGGGGTCGGAGGTCGAAGGTTAGGGATCAGAGGTCAAGGGTCAAAGGTCAGGGGTCGGAGGTAAGAGGTCTATGGTCGGAGCTAAAAGGTCAAGGGTCGTAGGTCAGGGGTCGGAGGTCAAGGGTCAGGGGGCGGGGGTCAAAGGCCAGAGGTCAAGGGTCAAAGGTCAGAGGTCGAGGGTCAGGGGGTCGGAGGTCAGAGGTCGAGGGTCAGGGGTCAGAGGTTAAAGGTCAAGGGTCGTAGGTCAGGGGTCGGAGGTCAAAAGGTCCGGGGTCGAAGGTCAGGGGTCGGGGGTCAGAGTTCGAGGGTCAGAGGTCAAGGGTCAGGGGTCATGGGTCGGGGGGT
>NW_028186063.1:0-1192 GCF_003343005.1 Rhea americana | reverse complement strand
GGCCCCTCCGCCCGCCGCAGCGGCCTGCGGCGGGGCGATCCGCAACGCCACGGTGGGACGCGTCGTCTCCCCCGGCTTCCCGGGCAACTACAGCAACAACCTGACGTGCCACTGGCTGCTGGAGGCGCCCGCCGGGCACCGCCTGCACCTCCACTTCGAGAAGGTCTCGCTGGCCGAGGATGACGACAGGTTTGGGCCCGGGTGGCACCGCGCAGGGCAGGCGTGGGGGGCGTGGGGACACCTCGGGGCAGCCCCGTCGCATGGCCAGGGATGGGCGCCTTGCTCAAGGATGGGTGCCATCACGCGTGCCCGGGGATGGGTGTCGCTGCCCGTGCCAAAGGATGGGTGCCATCGTCCATGCCCCGGGACTGGGGCTGTTGGCCGTGTTCGAAGACCGGTGCCATGACCCATTCCCAGGGACAGTGCCACTGAGTGTGTCGAAGGATGGATGCCATCGCCCATGCCCGTTGGTCATCTCCAGGGCTGGGTGCCATCAGCTGTGGTCAGGGAGAGTGCYGCTGGCCACGTCCAAGAGTGGGTGCCACTAGCTGTGCCTGGAGATGTCATTGTTGTCCATGTCCAAGGACGGATGCCATTAGCCGTGTTTGAGGACGGGTGCCATCATCCCTGCCCGGGGGTGGGCACCACTGGCTGTCCCCGGGGTTGGGTGCCATCAGCCGCGGCCGGCACCCTGACCTTGCCACACCTCGGCAGGCTCATCATCCGCAACGGGAACAACGTGGAGGCGCCGCCGGTGTACGACTCCTACGAGGTGGAGTACCTGCCCATCGAGGGGCTGCTCAGCACCGGGCGCCACTTCTTCGTGGAGCTCACCACCGACAGCAGCGGGGCCTCCACGGGCATGGCGCTGCGCTACGAGGGTAGGGGACAGGGCGACGGGGGCAGCCCGGGGGTGTCCCCGAGCCCGCGCGGACCTCTGCCCCTCCGCCCGCAGCCTTCGAGCACGGCCACTGCTACGAGCCCTTCGTCAAGTACGGGAACTTCACGGCCAGCGACGCCCGCTACCCGGTGGGCACCACGGTGGAGTTCAGCTGCGACCCCGGCTACACGCTGGAGCAGGGCTCCACCATCATCGAGTGCGTCGATCCCAGCGACCCGCAGTGGAACGAGACGGAGCCGGCGTGCCGCGGTGGGTGCCGGGGCGGGCGGCGCGGCGTGGCACGGCATGGCG
>NW_028186062.1:0-1158 GCF_003343005.1 Rhea americana | reverse complement strand
GTCTTGCGTTTTAGGGTCTGCCGGGCCCACAGGGCGCGACGGGACCTCCCGGAGAGAAGGTGAGAGCCGGGCCCCGGGGCCGGGGCCGCCGCGTGGCGCCTGCCTCGACCCTCGCTGCTGGCTCTGACCTCGGCTTCTCCCTCCCGCAGGGTCCCCAAGGAAAACCCGGCCTGCCCGGCATGCCCGGCTCCGACGGGCCCCCCGTGAGTACCTCGTGCGCGCGAGCGTGGGCGACGCTTCCTTCCGCGTGCCGGCGGTCCCGTCCGACGTCGCCGCGACCCGACTCGCTGCGCTGAAGGAAGGAAAAGGAGGGAGGGAGGGAGGGAGCGGCGCGAGGCGCGCCGAGGGGACCCGGCGGCCCTGCCGCTGCGGGGCGCGCGTGTCCTGTTTCGAGGTCTCTCCTTTCCCCGTTCCCTCTTCTCTCTCAGGGCCACCCAGGGAAAGAGGGACCTTCCGGCACCAAAGGCAACCAGGTAAAGGGATAACGGCGGCGGAGGCCGGACGCTTCGCGCTCCCCGGGGTCCCCTCCTGCCCGGCCCAGCAGCTGCCGGGGCAACGGTCAGGCCCTCGGCCGCGCCGCTCGCCACGGGCCGGGCACGTGTGCGGGATGCGGCCGTCGGGACCCGGCGAGGGCTGGAGGCGGCGCCTTGCGAACGGCCTGTTTCCCTCTTCCGCAGGGTCCGTCGGGTCCCCAAGGCCCCATCGGTTACCCGGGCCCACGGGGCGTGAAGGTCAGTGCGCGACTCGGGGCGAGGTCGGGGGAAACGAGGGGCGTTGGTGGGTATCAGCCAACGCAGCCGTTCGGGTGGGAAGAGGAGAAATTCGGGGCAAACGCCGGTGGCTAGCGGACGGCGCGGGGCAGGGGGGGTCGCTCCGTCACGCTCTCTCTTTCCCTAGGGAATCGAAGGCATCCGGGGGCTGAAAGGCCACAAGGGCGAGAAGGTGGGTTGCGCTTCCCGCCCCGCGGCGGCGCTGGGGCCCCGGGGAGAGGCGGCGCTGGGCTCGCCTCGCCCGTCCGAGCGAGGTGCCCCCGCCGGCCCGCCCGTCCCCAAGCGCGTCCGTCCCTCCGCAGGGCGAAGAAGGCTTCCCCGGCTTCAAGGGCGACATGGGAGTCAAAGGAGACCGGGTAAGCGCACGCGCGCGTGCGAACGCGCCCCA
>NW_028186061.1:1748410-1750174 GCF_003343005.1 Rhea americana | reverse complement strand
GGGAACCACCATGACTGGGGTGTGGGAACCACTATGATCAGGGTGCAGGACCTGCCATGATTGGGGTGCAGGAACCACCATGACTGGGGTGCAGGACCTGCCATGATTGGGGTGCAGGAACCACCATGACTGGGGTGCAGGACCTGCCATGATTGGGGTGCAGGAACCACCATGATCAGGGTGTGGGAACCACCATGATCATCAGGGTGCGGGAACCACCACGATGGGGGGGGGGGCCTGGGACCCAACGGGGAGCCCCGTCGTGGGGCCGGCAGGGCGCTGGTCACCGCGCCGCGGGAGCACTCACGTGGCCACGAAGTCGAGCACGGCGGTGGTGGTGGCGCGGGCGACGGCCTGGATCTCAGGCACGCTGCCGCAGCGGTAGGTGTCCCCGCAGTGCGCGTACACCCCGACCAGCGTCACCTCGTCGGGCGCCTCCTCCGCGATGGCCCGCGCCAGCTCCAGGGCGCCGGGGTCGCTGGGCTGCACGCCGGCTGAGAGATGCGCGGGGAGAAACGGCCCTTTGGGGCTCAGAGCCGCCCCCTCGCCGGCCRCCGGCGGCAAGTTGGGCGTTGGCGGACGTGGGGCACCTTCCAGTGGGGCATCCGTGCGATGGAGGGGCGAAGTAGGAGGTCTTGGGAACGCAAGGGCCCCACGAGATTTGGTCATGACCCATGAGCCTCTGAGAGGGTGGAGCTGGAGGGACATGGGCATCTCCCTCCTATGGCGTGTGCTTGCAGGAGGTGGGGGGGAAAAAGGGGGCTTTTGGGGCTCAAAATCCCTTGCCCACRTTGGCTGAGATGTTGGGGTTGGAGGCCATGGGGCACCTGCCTATGGAGCATCCTTGCAGTGAGTGGGAGAAAAGTGGGCTGTTGGGGCTGGAATGGCGCATGTCGGTGGAGCTGCTGGGGCCGTGGGCTTCAGGGTTGGGGGTCCATGAGGCATTGCTCCCGGTGGAGCATCCACGCATCAGAGACGTGAAATACGGGGTTTTTGAGGCTCAGATGAYCCACGTTGGCTGGGATGCTGGAACTGGGGGCTTTGGGGGCTGGGGGGGAGGGGGACATGGGCATCTCCCCCCCTATGGATCATGCTTGCAGCAGGTGGGTAAAAAAAAAAGTAGGTTTGGGAGGGACCCAAAGGACCCATGGTGGTTGAGGTGCTGAGGTTGGGGGGGGCATGGGGTGCCTTCCCTGTGGAGCACCTTCCCTGTGGCGCTTCCTTGCAGGGGGTGGGTTTAAAAAAAAAAAAGGGGTTCTGAGACGCGACGGCCCCACGCTGGCCGAGATGCTGGGGTGGAGGTTGGGTTGGAGGCCGTGGTGGGGCACCTTCCCCACGCGGCRCCCTCGCCGCGGCGGGGCGAGCCGGGCGCTTCGGAGGTGCTGCTGCTGGTGGAGGAGGTGGGCGGCCCCCTCCAACCCCCCCCATGCCCACCGCGGTGCCCGGCTGCGGCAGCTGGGTGGAAGCTCGTGGTCCTACCTACCCCGGCCGTTGCCGCAGTCCAGCTTGAGCCAGGCGAGCCAGCGCTTGCCGGGGCCCAGCGGGCGCCGGCGCAGCAGGGCCAGCCCGGCGGGGCTGTCGAGCAGCACCTGGAAGGCGCGGAGGCGCCGGGCCAGCGCCGCGCACTCCCGGAGGCGCGCGCCGGGCACCGGGTACGCGTAGAGGATGTCGTCGAAGCCGGCGGCGGCGAAGAAGCGCGCCTCGGCCAGCGTGGAGACGGCGATGCCGCGGCGCGTGCCGCCGGTGGCCAGCGCGGCGCCCTCG
>NW_028186061.1:1732798-1746385 GCF_003343005.1 Rhea americana | reverse complement strand
CCGTCTCGCCGGCCGACACCTGGGAGATGCGCCGCGCCGAGCGCCACAGGCGGCGCGGGAACTGGCCCGTCCKCACCTGCCCGAGCGAAAGGGGCGGGATGCGGCGCGGCCCCGTCCCGGTCCCCGTCCCTATCCCATCCGATGCCCATCCCTATCCCCTTCCCCATCCTCACCACCAGCTCCTCCTCCCCATCCCATCCCATCCCATCCCATCCCATCCCATCCCTCTCCCCATCCCCTCCCCTGTCCCACCTCCATCCCTGTCCCTGTCCCCATCTCCTTCCCCTTCTTCACCCTCATCCTCTTCCCTATCCCCTTCCCCATCCCACCCCCATCTTCTCCTGTTCCCAGTTCCCTTCCCTTCCCCATCCAGCTCCCCATCCCCATCCCCTCCCCTCTGGTCCCTCCCTGCCCTGTAGAGCAGGAGAGTGAGTCCACCTACAGGCACAGAGGACAGTGACACGCAAGGCCACCGTGAGGTCACCACCACCTTCTCCTGGCCATGCTGAGGGCCTGTGCCGAGCCCCTGGGGGCAGTGGCAGGCCAGGCTGAGCCACCTTTACCTCTGTGGGCTGTCCTGCCCCCACCACGATGAGCTTGCCGTCCTCCAGCCCCACCAGGATGTGGCTCTTCTCCTTGGTGACGGACACGCTGTGGACGGGCACCCGCATGGGCACAGTTGGCACTGCCGCCTGGAGGCTGGAGGGGCAAGAGGATGGGTGCGTGGAACCCCTCCGACGTCACCACCAGCGTGGTGCCCACATGCCAGCCCCGGATGAAGCCGGACTGGGAGCCGGCACGAGCTTCTACCTCTGCAGGTCACGGATCTCCAGCCCGCACTGCATGGTCCCCAGCACCACAAAGTCCTCCGTGATGCACATGGCCGTCACCTGCTCGTCCAATGGGACGGAGGAGAGGTGCTTCCCATTGACTGAGTAGAGGTGCAGGGCAAACTTATCCTGAAGGAAAAGGAAACGGGGACTGGGAGACCAGTGGGGACGGACTGAGGACCAATGTGCAGATCCTGCATTGCGGAGCATGGGCGAGGCACGCGGGAAGATGATAGAAAAGGAGGACAAAGCTGCAATGGAGGTGGCATCTCACTCGGGCTCATGAAGGAACAGGGGACTCGACACTGCCCTCTCCTGGGAGAGGACTCCCCCAGAGCGACATGCCACCAGGCATATTTAGGGTGGAGGCCCTCCATCATGCTAGAGGACTCACCTTCAGGGAGGACCGCTCACCCACGGCAGTCTGGGCGACGATCTGGCCCTCCAGCCCCACGGCAAGGCTGGAGACGGTGGTGGGCAGTGAGGTCTCRCTGGGTGGCCGCAGTGACTTCATGAAGAGGCCCCGGCGCACGGTGTGGATGATGATGGTGCCGTCCTGYGAAGGAGGGCAACGTGGCTCTGGCGCTTTGCTGGGAGGGGGGAAAAGGCCCGGAGGGATGAGCCGTGCCACCCACCCCCAACTCACCTTGGAGCCCGACACGGCCATGTCCAGCTCGGTGCTGATGGCGACGCACGTCACCTCGTCGTCGTGGCCGTAGAGGACCTGGATGGGTTTGGGGGCCAGGCCACTGGAAAAGCCACCCTGGCCAAGGAGAAACGGAGACCTCAGAGGTCCAGATTTTGCACTGGAGCTGGCCAGGAGCCACCCGTCAGGAGTGAGGGACCATGAAGGGCTTGGGGCACGGAGCCGCCCAGTGTGGGAGGAAGGACTGGCACTGGCACGGGCTTCCTGGTACCTGCTGCAGGACCTGCCACACCATGCAGGTGGTGTCGCGGGAGCCAGAAATGAGGTAGATACCGCACAGGTCGAGCGCCAGGCAGGTGACGATGTCTGCAGGGTCATCCGAGAGACGAGGGGTGAGCCGCGAGCCCCGTCCCACTGCGGCCAGGGACCTCGCTGGGTCTCCAGGACCAGAAACCCCGCAGACACAGCCCCGCGCCGCRGCGGATGCCGAGTGAAGGTTGTCACCGCCGTGCTGTACCTATGTGCCGGGTGATGTGGCCGACCACCTTTCCCTTGGCCAACGCTGTGACGCGGAGGCTGTTGTCCCAGTGGCCCCCACTGAAGAGCAGCTTGCCGTCGGGTGACACGGCCAACGTGCGGGAAGACAGGTCTGCACCGGGGGCAAAGGGGCCCTGCAGGAAGCGCTGGGTCCTGCCGAGAAGGACAACGGGTGATGGTGGCAGAGCCAGCATCAGTATCTACTCCTTGCCCATGTGCCCTGTGGACCTAGGGCACCTGGAGAGCTCATATGGCCTGGCCAGCATCTGCAGAACACCAGATCCACCCAGGAAAGGGGTGATGGGCTGACCCCGCCGGGCACACGTTGGACTCACTTGGCGTTGGAGACGGTGGGGTCTTTGGTGAAGCTGAAGTAGTTGGAGATGTTTTTGTCGTAGGGCAGCCAGTTGTGGGTCCCCAGCAAGCCGTTGGCACTCACGGTGACCTGGGGAGAGGTGGAGAAGGAGGTTGCATGGGATGGGACTCCTGCTGCATCCAGGAGCTGGGCATTTGGTTCCTGAATCCCTCGGRGTCAGCAGCTTGTATCCATGCCTCAGTTTCCCTGCAGGGTGCAGGACTGAGCCATGGCCTYGGAGTCAGCCTAGCACTTACCAGGACGTCGGGGGATCCCTGAGTGATGAAGGAATGGGCCTGGTTCTTGGGGACCACGGCTTGCACCAGCGCCACTCCATCGCTGATGCCCTGCGGGGAAACCATAGCCGGTTGGCGCCCTCGTCGCTGCCAGTCCCCCAGGTCTGTCCTCCTGCCCAGAGGACTATCTATGGTCCAGCATTTCATGCTGTGTTGCCCAGGGTGGTCCTCACCTCCACAAAGAAGGACTTGAGCTGGCCAAGGTTCTCGAAGACGTTGGGTGAGTGGGTGTCGAGGCGGGCCAGGCGACGGGCTGCATTCTCGGCCGAGAGGCGTGCTGGATGGGGCTCCTGCCAGGGCGAGAGGGCSCCTGTGAAGATGGGGACATCCTGTGGCCCAGGATGGTCATCTGGATGCCTGCCCTCCCCATCGCTACCTTGAGCAGCTGACAGGGTGTCTGCCCAAAGTTGCTAATGATGCCYTCCAGAGCCTTCCTCTGCGTCTCATCGGCAATGGCGTCCAGGTCCACAGCCCCTGGGGATGGGGATGAGGACGGGGATGAGGGTGAGGATGGGGACAGGGATGCTGGTGTGCRCCCCCCTGCCTGCCCCGGCCCTGTGGCTCACCCTCGTAGGTGCAGTAGTAGAAGACGTTAAGGGCCTCCACGGCAGCTGGGCCCCGCTGCTTGTAGCCGAAGATGAGGTCGATCCACTCGTGGAGGTGGGCCGAGACGTACTCTGACTCCTGTCCAGAGGCAGGGTGTCAAGGGGCATGGTGCTGCCTCCCCCAAAATTCCCTCTGATGGGGCAAGCCAAGGAAAGGGGACGCTGGGAGAAGGTCATCTCACCAAGGCTTTCCGGTGCTGGTAGATGAAGTCCTCGCGGGASCGGGCCCACCGCGGGAGCACCACGTCGTTCACCTTGTCGTTGGACATCTGCAGGCAGCCCAGGTCGAAGCCTGCAGGAAGAGCCAGCAGCGGTGGGATCACTGCGGTGCCGGGGCAGAGGTAAAGGCATCTCGCAGGGGTTCTGGGGCTGCCCCGTACCATTTTGGTTCTCCAGGAATTCGGGGAAGTAGAAGAACTCAGGGATGAGCTCTTTGACGTCCACGGGGTTCTCCATGCGGGCTTGCCATGCTGCCGGCACCGAGTGGAACTGGCGGTCCGAGCAGTCAAACCTGTTGGCGCAGGGAGGCTGCTGGCACCCGGCGGGCCCCCACGAGCGGCTCTGGGGCACCGTGGGGCCGCGCGGTGCTCACCGGCCGCTCTGCAGTTGGATGTGCAGCGTGGTGAAGGGCTCGGTGCGGATCAGGTAGTGCATGACGCCGGCGGCATTGGAGTAGTGGGTGCCGTAGTGAAACTTGTCAATCATGCCCGTGGGGTCCTCAAAGCTCTCGTACCTGGGGGGCGATGCAAAGAGTCAGGCGGGAGCCAAGAAGGGTGCTCCTACCCCGGCCGTGCCTGCCCTCGCCCCCTCCTCCTCCGTGGTGAYGGGGCGGGTGCTCACTTCTCCTTCACGTCCTTGGCATGCCTCTCGTTGGCCACCCCGATGGGCTTGGACAGGTCCCGAAACACGGCTGGGTTGCTGAGGTCTAACGTTTCTGAGACATAGTCGCGCAGGATCCAGGGGAACTGGGGAGCAGAAAGAAYGTGCGTGACCACCCTGGCCAGCAGAGGAGCACTGGCGGTGGCTGTGGTGAAGGGTCCTTACCACGGGGTACTGCGAGAGGTCGTTGTAGGTGCGCCCTGCGATGGTGTTCAGCTGCATGAGGTACTCAAAGTTGGAGATCTCCCGTAAAACCCATTTCTGGACCAAAAAGAGAATGGCTGAGGGGCAGGGCATGCGTGGGAACAGCATCCAGCAGTGAAGGATGCTCTGGCTTGTCCCGTGAGGACATCACTCTATGCCCCCTGCTGCCCCTGGTGTCATGCCACGGGGGACATGGTGCACAGGGCCACCCCTCCTCTTTGCACAGGCACCACTGAGGAACATGGCGGTGACGCTGGTACCTGGGTGAGCCCTGAGGCCTTCAGCAGCTCCTGGGGCGAGCGGCTGTTGCAGTAGATCTGGTTGGGCGGGCGCAGGCTGAGGATGCTGGAGTACACCTTGTTCCTCACCTGGGGGATGGAGGCAAGAGCATGAAGTGCTCCCAGCTCGTGGCCCCCATCCTGACATCCCCCCAAGGCCCTGGGGCTCAGAAGGGTAGGCTTTCGGGCAACACACTGCCCTCACCTTTTTCTTGAAGTTGACGAAGTAGTTGGCCTGGTCGATGAAGAAGAACTCGAGTGCGGAGCGGCGCAGGTTGTAGCGGCGCAGGTGGACCTCACGGAGGTGTGACAAGGGCCGCTTGAAGTCGTAGCCGATCCCTGCCAGGGCAGAAGCACAAAACCACACTRTGTTCACTGTCCACCCTGCCCACGCGCCTGGCTGGGATGGTACAGGGAGATATGGGACCAGCCAGGAGATGGAGCTTCACTGCAGTGACTCGGGTGCTGGGACAAGCCTGCTCCAAGCCGAGCCACCACAAAAAGGTGAGCAYCCCAGGGGGACAGGGATGGGAGTTTCATCACCCTCTTTGCTGCAGGGATCTGCTCCCATCCCCACGTGTTCCCATGCTTCTGGGACCAGCGATGAGCACTAGCAGAGATTTGGGCTTTTGCAACCCTGTCCTTGTTCCTAACCCACTGTGGCCAGGCGCTCTCCTGGGATAAAAGCGCCCCTGGTGTGTGCCAGTACCTTCCTCTGTCTCCTCCTTCTCGCTGCTGCCATCGTAGAAGTAGATGTGCTGGGTGGTGACCTCYAGGCGGCCAGTGATGACAGCCACTGTTGTGATGAGCTCGCAGTCCTCCGAGATCACCAGCTTCTCCCGTTGGCTCTGCTCCTTGGGCTCAGTCCTGGGCAACACAGGGTGACCCTGGGGGTGAGGAGCCCCTGGCCTCACACCCCACCACGCCCCATAACTTGCCGGTGCAAGCATCCCAAGGCTCTAGGTGGCCAGAGCCAAAGGACATGACCATCTTCAAGATGGTGACGTGGTCCGAAAACCACGATGTGGATGGAGYGGGCTGGAGGGAGCAGTCACAGGGCGGCCGTGCTCTCCGCTGGCCTCACRGCAGGGGACAGAGACACTCACTGGCTGTCCAAGACGGGGAGGTCCTCCTCAGCCAGCTGGTCGTCTTTCAACTCACTCACCTTGGCCTCCTTGGCCACGGCGAGCGGGAGGGACTCGGTGGGGTTGTGGAGGTGATCGGCTCCTGCAATGAGCGGGGCCAGCTCAGCCTGCACCAGACATGTTACCCTCCACCACAGCACCCCGTGGCCTGTCCCTGCAGGCCTCCCTTACCCAGGTTGTCCCGCAGGGCGCTGGCCTCCAGGTGCTGGTCGAAATTGAGGTTGGGCACCAGCTTCAGCCGCATGCGGGAGTAAGTCTCAGCACTGGAGAGCTTCCAGCGGGTCTCTGGTGGGTTCCTGGGGGAGCAGAGGGTGTGAGCCAGCCTGTGACCCCTGTCTGGGGTGGACACATGGGGTTGRTGGGCCCTCACCGGTCAGCCCACGCCGAGCGTGGCGAGGCGAGCAGGCGGCTCAGGCAGCGCCACTGCTTGAGCACGGTGCTGTGGTGGTTGGTGGCCTGCTTGAGGACGTTGGCRTGACGGGTATTCTCGGCCTTGGCTCGCTTGGCCGCTGGCTCCAGGACCACTTCCTGTGGAGAGAGCGGCGGGAGTGAGATGCCCAGTAGCTGTCAGCCAGGAGCCCGGTCCCAGGGCACCCATGGCACCTGGAACATCTGCCGGCTCGCTGCCTTGTCGCGCTCCCGCCGCAGCGCACTGCTCATCATGGTGTCGTAGCAGGCATTCCAGAAGTTGGACATGTGGTCGTGGCTCTTGGCGAACGTGTCCATCTCRAACTGGGCCATGGTGGGCTGCACCTGCCGGGGGAGACAGGATGAGAGGCGAGATGTTTCTGTGGCATTCAGCAAGGCACCGGTGACAGTCCTTCCCCATTGTCACTGGGGCACCCACATGCTTCTCGATGAAGCCCCTCCACTCGGCGGTCCTGCAGAAGAGCTGGAAATCCTCATAGAAAGTGGGGCTGCCGTTGGTGGGGGGCAGCGAGGGCAAGAAGTGCTGCAGCTGCAGGCTCTCGTAGCACTGGTCCATGAGTGTGCGGATGATGGGCACCAGCCAGGAGAAGGTCTCTGACTTGGCGTCCAGTGAGCGCTGCAGTGGGGTCTCCAGCTTGCCCAGGAGGTAGCAGGCTGTGTCCCTGCGGGGTGCTGAGGCTGTCTGCAGCAGGCTGTGCAGCTTCACGTATGCCAGCGAGTGCAGCTGGGGAGRGGACACAGGCTGAGGTATCAGCAAGGGACCGTCACGCCCACCTGGTGTCCCCCCATCCCCAGGGGATGCCCCTGGCTGGTGCGGCACACCTGGGGGTCCTGCAGCGTGATGTAGCCCACGAGGATGCGCAGGCCCGTCTGGGCCATCTCCTTGAGGTCAGAGGTGCCGTTGGCCAGGTGGTACCACACACTCAGCTTGTCCAGCAAGCTGCTCACTCCCTCGTAGATCTGGGGTGACAGAGGGACGGGCAGAGTGAGCTCCTGGCCGTGGCACCCAGGGCCGCCAGCTCTGCGGTCAGCCGGGCGCAAAGCCAGCAGGTCTCTCCTGATCACCCATGGTCTGTTGGCTTCCTCCAGCAGCCAGGAGCCCTGCTTTGCTTGGAGTGTGTTAGGGTAGGGCTAGGGCTTGGGCTTAGGGCTGGGGTTTAAGGTTCAAGTTAGGGTTTAAGATCTGGGCTGGGGGTTAGGTTTAGTGTTAGGGTTTCAGGTTAGGACTTAGGGTTTAGAGTTAGATTTAGGGTTGGGCGAGGGATAGGGTTAGGGTTATAGGTTGGTTTTAAGGTTTAGATTTAGGTTTAAGATGTAGGGATAGGATTTAGGGTTAGGGTTGGGCTTAGGGCTTAGAGTTAAGGTGTAGGGATATGGTTTAGAGTTAGGGTTAGGGTTTAACGTTACATCTTTAGGGCTAGGGCTTAGCATTATAGGTTTAGGGTTAGGCTTAGAGATCAGGGTTAAGGTTAGAGTTAGGACTGTGTCACCTTCTCGCTCCACAGGGCCTGGTTGTTGTGTCCCTCAGAGAACAAGAAGTCCTGGAGCAGCCGCAGCAGCTTGAGGGTGTTCTGGATGAGGCCAGGTAGGGCGGCCGGCGCTGACTCCTTCAGGTCCGTGAACGCTGACTCCAGCATCATTTCCAGGAGGCTGTGGGAGAGCTGGTGGCTCAACAGGGCAGCCCGGACACCCACACCCTCTGAGCAGTCACGAGGGGACCCTGTCTCTCTCTTCACCCCCATCCAGCTCTTCCCAGATGGGTGAAGAGGAGCAGCATCATCCCCTTGGGCGCTGGGGTAGAGGTGGCACCCAATAGCCGCTCACCTGCGTTTGATCTCGTCGGGGGGCCTCACCAGCTCGCAGGCCGTGCCCAGCTTGGTGAGCACCGAGAAGACTTGTCCGCGCTCCTTCCAGGCTGCATCGTCCCAGCCCTCCACCCCGCGCCATGTCACCGAGAAGATGATGTTTGTCAGRAGGTTGCACAGCTCCTCCTCTGGTGTTTGCTGCCAGCAAAGAGAACGTGAACCCAAGGCACTGGGGGGGACCGAGCTTGGCGAGTGCCTGGGTCAGGTGGCAGACCTTCAGGTCCCGGTGAGATGTTTTGGGCTACTCTGTGGCAGTGGCTTACCTGGGGGTTGCTGGTGTTGGAGATGTTATCGCAGGGCAGCGTGTCCTGGTAGCTGCTCTCATCCAGAACATTTGAGAGACTTGAGCTCTTGCGAGCTCGCAGTCCTGGAAAGGGCTTGAAGGTCTCCAGAGGTGATGGGGTGCCGGGGCCGCTGGCTGGAGTCTGGTTCCCGCTCTCCGCTGTGGCGATGGAACTAGTGCTGGCAAGGTCCAGCCCCAGGTCAAATGGTGAGGTGGAAAATGGTGAGAGTGGCTGGTAGACGCTGTCGAATGGGAGGCTGTCYCCGGTGGGACCTTCCCCGTGGTCCCCGGGATTGGAGGAAGAACGGCTGGCCCGGTCCGAGGAGTCAAAGGACTTGAAGTTGTAGGAATGGAAGGACTTGATGCGGCCAGTTGGTGAGATAGAGTGGTCGGAGAAGCCCTCTGAGAGCTCGTGGTCCGAGGCCTCATAGCCTAGTGGCAGGAAGACATCCAGCTCCTGCAGGTCGGTGGGCGGCGGGCTGGTGTCTCCTGGCACCTCCTTGCTGGCCTCCTTGCCAGGGGAATCCGCGAGCCGGAGGAGCTCGAGGCAGCCGCCGTTGCCTGAATTGCTGAGGCTGTGCTGACGGGACTCGTAGGACTCCTTGACGTAGAGCTTGGTGAGTGTGTCCTGCCAGCCCGCCAGCTTCGCCAGCTGCTTCACCATGTCGTGCTGGGAGTAGATCAAGTGGAAGAGCTGCAGGCGGAGGGGGGAGAGAAAACAGACGATGTCATTACAGCTCTGGGCAGCCCCTCGGGTACATGGGGTACCCTCTGAGGGATGGCAGGAGCACGCTCCTGCCCGGCACCCGTGGGCTCCTCTCACCTTACGGCAAATATCGAGCCGGACAGTCAGCTCAGCGCGGTGGGACAGGTAAACCACAGCCATCAGGTCCTTGTAGTTGGGGGGGTCTGTGGGCAAGGAGAGAGAGTGGTAGTAGGTCCTCCTGTCCCCCAAAGCCACCAGACTGCCTTGGATCTCCTCTGAACAGCTCAGCTGGGGCACTAGCTGCAAGATCGGCTGAGCACATTCAAAAGCTGAGTGGTGGACCCACAGCAACCACCCCACCATGGCACACATTTCAGATGGTGCGGGGGGCTGCAGTCAGGGTGCCTGCTGTGGGGCATGAGGTACCTGCACCAAGGACCTGTTCTGAGAGGCAGCGGAAGAGCAGCATGGAGCTGGGGATGTCACCGAGGCAGGCGGTGAGCCCCTGGTAGCCGATGTCCTTCAGCTTCAGGCGGTTCTTGCTGCGCTCGGGGACCTTTTCGTACTTGAGCATCTTGTAGAGGATCTGGAGAGATGAAGAAGGGTGGAAGGACATGAAATCCCACTGGTACAAAGACCATGGCCACAYGGCTGCTGCAAAGGACCCTGCTCACCTTGAAGACCCTTTCTCGCACTTCATCCGAGAACTTCTTCTGCACCAGCAGTGAGAAGAAGACCTCCACATTGCCCGGCTCGAAGAGGAAGGTGAAGAGCTGCTCCTGGGCAGGCGAGCCCTTCAGCAGGCTGTGGATCACCTCCAGGGCCCCACACACCTGTAAGCAACAGGGCCAGCTGCAGAACACCACCACATACCCAGCTGTCGGCGGGGGCACAACCACGTGGTGCCAGCCTGGCATCTCGGCCGCTTTGGCCAGGATGGGTTCACATGGCTGCCAGGCCTGCAGAGGCGGCTCTGGACCAGCTGTGCAGTGAGCTCATCAGTTCTCTGCACGCSCTGCCTGCTGGCTGGGGTTTTATCTCCTGCTGCCTGGTCATGACAACAAGAGGGGCCCAGCCAGCTCGGTGGGGGTGGCTCGGCGCCGTACCTGCTGCTCGTCCTGTGCCGCAGCCACGTAGCTCATCAAGCTCTGCATCTCCTCCGCGGAGAAGCTCCTGCAGAAGAAGTCCTTCACCAGGCTGAAGAGGGATGTCTGCACTGTCTTGATGTTGTCGGCTGCTGTCGGCTTCTCCTTGGGGGCACTGGGGATGAGACACGGCGGGGCTGGGGATGGGCACAACCATCCACCCTTCCTCGGGTCCCTCCTCCCTGGGCTCTTCCTGCCACTTGGAGCCAACGGGATCCCAAATCCTGCTACAGGACCCTGAGGAGCTGGGGCAACACCAGGCCAGCCAGTGTGACCGTCCCCTGGTAGCACCCACCCCCACGAGTCTGGGTCTTCTGCAGTGCACCAGCATCCCAGTGCTCACCGCGGGAACACACAGCATCAGGCAGGAAAAGCCACGAGCTTGTTGCAGAAACTATKATTTTTGAAGCTGTAAAATTCTCTAAGCTAGGGAGAATTCAACCAGGTTAGGGCTTGCCGGGGTCCGAGCAAACGAGCGAGATGGGTYCCCGTGCAGCTGACGGGGGGATCCTTGCTGCAGGATATTTTGGCTCTGAAATATTTGTGCAATTTTGGAAAAAAAAAAAAGCGGCGGAGAGACAAACGCACAGGTGGAAAAAACCCATAACAACTACCAAATGCAACCGCATYGCTTTTGGGTCAGGCCACCACGGAGCTGCAGATCGCTGAGGGGCTGGAGGACTATTCTGGGGAAGCAGCGTGAGGGTCTGGCTCTATCCTTCCCYGCACGTGGGGGAGGATTCTGGCGCCGCCGGGTTGCAGCTCTCGGGGTGTTAAGATGCTGAGCGGTATTTAGGGATGGGCTTGGGGCCATGGGGCACAAAAGGTCCTTTGGCCGTCTTCGCTGGCTCTGTGGAGGCTGGAAAACCCAACGCGCCCAAGCCTGGTGTGCCGCCACCTGCTCACCCGTAGTACGTCCGGATGGAGTCCAGGATGTACTGCACGCCGTATTTCTTGCGGATTCGCTGCTTGTGGTCCTTGATGATGTTGGCCAGGTACTGGATGTGACCTGTGGGCAGAGACGATGGAGCAGACCCCAAGCTGTGGGTCATGTGGGTGGCGTGGGGAGCGTGGTGGGTGCTGGCAGGCAGCCCGGGGCTCTCACCCAAGCGCACGGCAAAGTCGCTGTTGCTCCAGATGCGGAAGTCGAAGAGGAGGTGCTGGTAGAGGAGGTGGAGCAGGAGGCCGCTGCCCTCAGAGGCCACCTGCTCCATGAGGATCTGCGAGGCCATCAGCAGGCTCATATCCAGCCGCAGACTGGAGACCTGGTGAGGGCGAGAGAGGAGGCTGCAGCCCGGCCACGGCACCCCGCGGCTTCGCAACGCCCGGCCCCATGCTGCCCACGCACCTTCTGCAGCAGGGCCCCGATGATGGCTGGCCCGTGGCACTGCACCAGGCTCTCCTGGTTCACTGGGTGGTTCTGAATGAAGTTCTTGACCAGCAGCAGGAAGGCGGCCACACTATTCCTCTCCAGTCGGCTCTCTGCAAGGCACGGGGAGCGGGCAAAATCCGGCGGGGAGCTGCAAATGCAGCTTCCAGGCGGTTCCCGCAGCACTGCCGAGCATACCCTCACACAGGACGTCCTGGCGACCCCGGGTGTTATCCTGGATTTCGCCAAGTTTTACAAGGAACTGCGCATTCAGTCCTCTCCACAAACTTTTCTGCTTGTTCACCTATTTCCCTCTAACTTGACTAGAAACCTCGGTTGCTACGAGCTGCCTAAAAATAAGCTGCTAGGTAACAGGAGAGGGCCCCTTTCTCCCCTGAAGGGGCAGGTGCTTGCACGAGCCCAGCCTTCTATAAGACACTGGAGACTCCACACAAAGGCAAGCCAGAAGAAAACCGCTTGCTTAGGACTAACTGGCCCGTACCAGCATGGAAAGATGTCAGCAAGGGGCTCACCTGAGGACTTGCCCAGYGGGATGAGCATGCCCTGGGCATTCCTGGAGGACGTCAGCTCGGGACCCACCAGGTCGTTGGTCTCCGGCTCGTCTCCGGACTCCTCCGGCTCGGCCACCACTTGCTCGAGCAGGGGCAGCAGCACGCCCATGCCGCCAACGCAGTTGACCACATCCTGCGGGAGGCAGGCGAGAGGCACGGCTTTGTGCCTTTGGCCTCGCACGGCAGCGGAGAGGAGGAGGTTGTACGYGTGCCAGAAGCCAGGGACCCCCCGAGCCCTCCCTCGGGCTCGTTGCCCCGCGCTCCCGGCCCCAGGGACACCTGGGCTCAGCAGCCAGCAGAGGCTCTGAGCCATCCCATACGATGAACGCAGAGCGGGTTCCCTGAAAAGCACCCSTTTTCCTGCACCGCTGCAGCCCGGCTCGGTGAAGAGGGCAAGGAGCGCACAAAACCTCCCTGAAACCCAACCAGGCAGGTCCTCGGGGGAGCCAGCGCCGCGTAGCAGAGGTCCTGGTGGGACCAGGGGACCTGTCACAGCCACTCGCCCCCCGGGGAGCACCTGTGGCCAAGGCACAGGGCCACCCCGTGTACCTTGACATCCCAGTTCACCACCCGGTGTCCCGTGAGCCGCCCATCGAAGCTGTGGTTGGGAGAGAGGTCCAGGCAGATGTTGTTCCTGCAGGCCTGCAAGAGGGAACAGGCGCCCGGCGAGGACACGGCACGCGGCGATGGGGACCGGCCCCGCCACGCTGCCGCGGCCCCGTGCCGCGGGCGCCCCTCACCTGCGGGGTGTAGTAAAGCAACAGCTTGCTGCTGAGCTCCCCGAAATCACCTTCCAGCTTCAGCAGCGACGTGACGTTCGGCCCTGGAGGGAGGAGAGCGGGCGTCAGCCGGCGCGCCGAGCCCTCGGCCGTGCCCCGGCGCCGCGGCTCTCCCGCCCCGACGTACCCGCCGAGAAGAGCGCCTTGACCTGGGTCTGCTGCAGAGCTTCGAAGAAGATGGCCACGGAGCCCAGGTGGCCCTCCAGGGAGGTGGGGGTGCCCCACTCGGTGTCCTGGCTGCCGGCCGCCGCCGTGGACACCACCCCCTCGGTGGGCGGCTGCATGGGCRTCCAGGCGCGGGCGCCCAGCGAGGCGGGGAAGGACTGCGAGCGGCAGAGCGTGGGGTGCGGGGCGAAGGCCAGCTCGGGCGCGTGGCACGGCGGCGGGTGGGAGGCCGCCGCCGTGGTCGTGGTCGTGGTCGTGGTCCGGTGCCCCGCGGAGCCGATGCAGCAGGAGGTGAAGGACTGCAAAAGGCAGCGGTGCCGCGAGTGCAGCCGGATTCCCCCCGCCGCTCCCCCCCGGACCGGCACCGCCGGCACCGCCGCGCGCGCACCTCGTGCAAGGACGGGAAGCGGAGCTGAGCCGTCTTCCGCAGGTGCCCGTCCACGTAGATGTTGACCACGTTGTGGCCGAAGGGCCGGCGCCCGGCCACGTGGACGACGTC
>NW_028186061.1:1731383-1732648 GCF_003343005.1 Rhea americana | reverse complement strand
GCCGCGCTCACCCACGCCGAGTCGTTGAAGGCGAACTCCGGCAGCGCCACCGTCATGTAGTCCCGCTTGGTGCAGACGGCCACCACCAGCACGCCGTCGGCGGTGAAGAACGCCTCGAAGCCCGTGCCGCCGGCCGTGAAGAAGCTGCGGGCGGGCAGGGGCGGGGGAAACGCGCCGTCCTCATCCTCGGCGGGGCGAGCGCGGCCGTCTGTCYGGCCGGCCCGGGCCCGCGGGGACGGGGGACCGGGCGGCCACCTCCGTGCCCACCGACCTCACCTGTAGAGCTGCCTCCTCTTGGGCCTCGGCGGGCGCTCGGCCTCGGGACCGGGCTCCTCGCTGAGGCACAGCCAGGCGTGGAAGGCGAAGGCGCCGCCGGGCCACTTCTGGATGGCGGGCACCATGATGCCGGCCATGCTGGGCGTCAGGTCGAAGGACCGCAGCGCCCGCGCCGGCCCCTCGGCCCGCGCCATGCCCGCCAGCGCCCGGATCGCCGGCGCCGTGTAGGCGCGGGCGCCCCGGCCCGGCTCGGCCCGCAGCAGCTTGAGCAGCTGGCGCAGCTCGCCGGGCCGCAGCGAGAGGCTGCCCAGCGCCTGCAGCAGCTCCAGCAGGATTTGGGCGCAGGCCGGCGCCGGCGCGGCGCCCAGGGCGGACAGGAGGCGGCCCACCATGCCCGCCTTGACGCAGGTGAGGCGGCTGGGCAGCGAGGCGGCGCAGAGCCGCCGCAGCCGCCCCGCCACGAAGACCTGCAGCTCCGGCGAGGCCAGCTCCGGCAGCCACGTCACCAGCACCAGCAGCGGCTGCTCGTTGCGGATGGGCCGCGCCGGGAAGGAGCCGTGGTCGCCCTCCACCGCCTGCGGAAGACGCCGAGGTCGCCCTTGCAGGAAAGYGCCCGGAGCGCGAGCGGAGGCCCCCGCTCCGTCCCCGCGCGCGCCCGGCCTCACCATGTCCAGCAGCTCCTGCAGCAGGCGCTGGCTGGGCTGGCCCTGGCTCTTCAGCACCTCGTAGAGGTGCGAGTAGCCGATGCGCTCCTTGAACACCTCCTGCAAGCGAGCGGCGTTAAAATAAAATAATAATAATAAAAAGAAGCAAAGAGCCCCCCCCAAACCGTAGCTGCGCCCCCCCCGAGCAGCCCGGCTCGCGCTCCCACCTTCGCGGACGGCGAGTTGCTCATGATGGAGGTGAGCACGCGGACGGCGTGCACCGCGACGGCGTCGGCGCCGCCCTCGGAGACCTGCGCGCCGGCGAGAGAGGGGCTCAGCGCGCCG
>NW_028186061.1:1721933-1725116 GCF_003343005.1 Rhea americana | reverse complement strand
CCTGGGCCATACACCTGCACCTGGGGCCATACACCTGCACCTGGGGCCATATACCTGCTCCTGGGCCATATACCTGCCCCTGGGTCATATACCTGCCCCTGGGCCACATACCTGCCCGGGGCCACATACCTGCCCCTGGGGCCATATACCTGCCCCTGGGGCCATATACCTGCCCCTGGGGCCACATACCTGCCCCGGGGCCACATACCTGCCCCTGGGGCCATATACCTGCCCCTGGGGCCACATACCTGCCCCAGGGCCATATACCTGCCCCGGGGCCATATACTTGCCCCTGGGGCCACATACCTGCCCCGGGACCACATACCTGCCCCTGGGGCCATATACCTGCCCCGGGGCCACATACCTGCCCCTGGGGCCACATACCTGCCCCCGGGGCCACATACCTGCCCCGGGCCCCCCCAGCCGCCCCAGGTCCTGCCTGCAGGAGCAGAAACCCCACCCGGAACGGGCACCGCCGCGCAAACCGCCCCGCGCCGGCACCCACCTTGGAAGAAGGCATCGAAGTCGGGGGGCAGCGCGGCCGGGGCGAACTTGTACTTGCTCTTCTCCGTGCCGCTGACCACTTCCCTGGCAGCAGAGGAGCGGCGGGGCGGGCCGTGAGCGGGGCGCCGGCGGTGCCGGCGGGCCCCGGCGCCCCGCCGCCGCTCTCACCCGCTCAGCTGCCGCCTCCACGTCTGGTAGGGGTCCAGCAGGCACTCGCAGAGGTGCAGCCCGTAGACCATGACGTCCTCCAGCGGCGGCCCGGCGCCGCGCTCCGGGGCGCTTTGCAGCTGCGGAAAACGGGGGAAAATAATAATAATAAAACCAAAGCACGGCTGAAACGCGCGCCGGGAGCACCGGCGGCCGGGTTTCGGCGGCGGCTCACCTTGTGCGTGCAGGCGCGCAGCAGGCCGAGCACCTCCGGGACCAAGCCGGGCGTCTTGTCGCTCTGGACGTTTTCGAGATTCCTGAGAGGCGGAAAAACGGGAAAAGCGGGAAGGGGCGAGCGCGGCAAAAGCGAACCACCGCCGAGGCTTTCCCGGCGCGGCGGCTCCCGTCGGGAAAAGGCGCCGAAAATCGCGTCTCCGTTCTCCGTCCTCCTGGCTCCTGCCAAAGAGGAGGAAAATCCCGMGGGCCGCAGCGGAGCCGGACGGTTTCCAAACCGGCCCTTTTCCGGGGCTAAATACAAAGGCGGCGCTGGGAAGGGGACGAGCCCCGGTTCGGCGGCGCGAGCGGGGGCGTCCGGCCCGGCCCGTTCCCCGAGAGCCCCCGCGGCGCGGAGGCGATCCGCGGGAAGCGCCTGGGATGGGGGTGGTGGGAAATCCCAGGCCCCGGAGGAGGAAGGTGGTGGTGGTGGTGGTGGTGGTGGAGACGTCCTACCTGGAGATGATGATGAAGAACTTGAGGAGGAGGAGGGCCTGGGCCAGGGGGGCGGCGAGCGGCTCGGCGCCCCGCACCCGGGCGGCGCACTGGCCCAGCTGCTGGCTCAGCGCCCGCAGCACGTCGGCCGGCAGCAGCGGGATCTCCGACGCCGAGTCCTCGGGCCTGCCGGCGGGAGCGGCGCCCGGTGAGAGCCGCGGCGTCCCCCACCCCGTCTCCGTCCCACGTCCCCCTCCCCTCCGGCTCACCTCCGGGGCTCCAGCGAGTGCACGCCGATGACCTTCTCGAAGCTCGTCACGAAGGCCTCCAGCCACTGCTGCAGGTAGCCCAGGTCCTTCTGCAAGGGCAGCGCCAGGTGGCCCTGAGCCCCCGTTTCAGGGTCCTCCACCGCCACCTCCACCGCCACCACCACCTCCTCCACCTCCACCACCTTCTCCACCACCACCTCCTCCTCCACCACCACCACCATCACCATCACCACCACCTCCTCCTCCTCCATCACCACCGCCTCCACCTCCTCCATCACCACCGCCTCCACCACCAACACCACCACTGCCTCCACCTCCACCTTCACCTCCTCCTCCTCCTCCACCACCTCCACCTCCACCACCTGGGGACAGTACTCAGGGCGCGGAGGCGGTGGCCAATCGGAGTGTCCCTCCCCTCCCCGCCCAGCTGCCAGCCAACGGGCATGCAGAGCATCCATCCTGCCTTGCACCACCAGCCAACCAGCATCAAGCATCCTCTTTCACCCTCACCCCCAGTCCYGAGGCGGTGGCCAATCAGCAGCCAGGGCAGCCCGCCGCCTGGGCGGCCCCCAGCCAATCGGCGCACAGAGAATCCTGCCCCCTACAGGCGGGTGATGGCCAATCAGCAATGAGTGTGGCACAACTGTGCCTCCCCCCCCAGCTGCTGACCAATCAGCACCTAGCAACAGACCAGCACCCAAAAAACTGGCCAATCAGCACGCAGAGCGGTCCAACCTCCCTCCTCTAGGAAGCTGCTGGCCGATCAGCATGCAGAGTGGCCCAATGCCTGGGACACTGACCAATCAGCACCTAGAATAGCCCAACCCCCTGAAGTTCCTGACCAATCAGCCCCCAGAGCAGCCCAAGCCCCTGGAGCTGCTGACCAATCAGCACCCAGAGCAGCTCACCCTTTCCCACCCCCCCCCTTGGAGCTGCTGACCAATCAGCACTCAGAGTGGCTCAACTCCACCCCTGGAACTCTCGACCAATCAGCACCCAGAGTGGCCTAACCCTCTGGAGCTCTCGACCAATCAGCACTCAGAGCACCTGCCCCACAAACAAGCCCCAGCCAATCAGCAGCCAGCGTGCCGGCCGGCCGGGGACCCCCGGGCGCCAGCACCCAGCCCCGTTTCACAACCGCGAGGCCGTGCGGGTTGTGCAACACCGTGATTCACACCCGGCCTCCGCCGCGCACGCACAGCCGCACCGCCCTGTGCGCCCCACGCAGCACCCCGGGGCAACCCACATCCCCCCACGGCACCCCGGGGCCACCCATATCCCCCATGCAGCACCCCGGGGCGACCCACATCCCCCGTGCAGCACCCCGGGGCCACTTGTGTCCCCCACGCAGCACCTCGAGGTGACCCACGTTCCCCCCTGCAGCATCCTGGGGCCACCTGCGTCCCCCAAGCAGCACCCTGAGGTGACCCACATCTCCCTTGCAGCACCCTGGGGTGACCCATGTCCCCCATACGGCATGCTAGGGCCACCTGTGTCCCCTGCGCAGCACCCCGAGGTGACCCACGTCCCCCATGCAGCACCCTGGGGCCACCTG
>NW_028186061.1:1718430-1719789 GCF_003343005.1 Rhea americana | reverse complement strand
CCCATCCCGGTGCTGCCGTCTTCCCGTGCTCCCAGCCCGGTGTCCCATCCCGGTGCCGCCGTCTTCCCGTGCTCCCAGCCTGGTGTCCCATCCCGGTGCCGCCGTCTTCCCGTGCTCCCAGCCCGGTGTCCCACCCTGGCGCCGGGTGCCCGGCCCATCCCGGCTGCCGGCTCGCAGAGCCTGTTGGGCGGCTTCCGGGCTCGCCGGGAACGGGATCGGCCCTCCGATTCCGCCCTGTTTCAGCGCTGCGGGAGGCGACGCATCCGAAACGCTGATCGGATGCGGCGCGCCAGCCGGAAGGCAGGAACGGGACCGCGGGTTTTCCACCAGGGAAAACTTTTGGCGCTTCCCAGTGCTCGCGTGGCGCCGCGGGAGCTCCTCGAGCAGAAGCCATCCCGCGCCGAGGTGGCCGCCGGAGGAGTTTACGGACATTGAGCTACTCCGACGCCGTTCCCCGGCTTTTGSCGGCTCCCGGTCCTCTAACTCCCGCTGACGAGCAATCAGGAATTAACGGCGGGGAATTAATTAACTCCCGGGCCGGCTGGTTTCATCGCTGGCGCTTCCGCGGATTAACACGGGGCCACGGAAAAGGGGAGCAAAACCCGATGCAAAGCCAGTGCCCCCCATTCCCAGCTGGGAATCCCCCCGGGAAGCGGGGCCCGCGGCTCCCSTCTCTGGGATGACGGAGGGGGGGCGGATTTGGGAGGGATAGAGTGGGATACGGCGGAGCGAGCTAGGCAGCGGGGAAGACGCAAGGTCGGGACGCGAGGCGGAAAGGCGACGGGATCCCGGCCGGCGGAGACGGGATGCGGGGAGGGAAAAGCCCGCTCCAGTGGGGAGCCGCCGCCGCGCATCCCCGCGATGCCGTTTCCCAGGCTACGGGGCCCGGCACGTGCCTGGCGCTACCCGCCGGAGTCAGGAAGGAGAAATGGGAGGGGGGGAAAAAAAAAAGAAATCAAGCAAGATCACCTTGAGCCGGGGGAAAAAAAACATCCCAACCCACCGGAGCGTGGCGGTGGCGGGGGTTAACCCCGCGGCGATCCCAGCGCGCATCCCGGGATGCGCCGCAGCCCCCCCCCGTCTTGCTCCTCCGTCCCGCTCCGGGCTGGTTATCCCGGCGGAGATAATTAAGCGGAGCGACCCCCTCGGTGAGCCCTCAAAATCGCTTTTTTATGGAAAAAAAACCCCAAACCCCAACGACACCGTTCCCGCGGAGCGCGGGCGAGGCGGATTCCGWTTTCCCGGGAAAGAGCCGGTCTGGGGGAGCGTCCCCGCCCCGCTCCCCCCTCCCCGAAGCGACACGAAGCCGCGGGGAGGCGGCGGGAAGCCCGGGCGCGGGGGGCGAGCGGCGCCTCCCGG
>NW_028186061.1:1564055-1716883 GCF_003343005.1 Rhea americana | reverse complement strand
GTGCAATTATACAACCTGTATCGGATGGAGTCCGCAAAGCTGCGAGGCAGGAGCCAGCCTCAAAACCCGGGCTGCAGGTGGGGGTTTGTGGTGAGGATGAAAACACGGGCTCCTCCCTGGGTTACAGGGAGCGTGTTCCTTCTCGGCGGCGCTTCCTCCCGGCTGGGGTCTTAACCTCCGTTTAACAGAGCCTGTGAGACCTGATTATCCTTAGTGCAGAGTCACGGAAACTGAGGCGGAGGTTGTGTCGCCTGAGCAAAGCCAGGATCGAACGGRCCTGTAACCTGGGAGCTTTTGTGTCTTGTGCTTGCTGCTGGACCCCCTGGATTTGGAGGTTATCTCTGTGGWGGATACGGAGGATGGCTAATAAGAACAAGGAGAAGCGTGAGAGATTGGAGAAGGACCCACAACAATGATCCCAAGGCTCCATCGAGGCATCTGCTGTTCTCTCCGCAGTCCCTCTGRAGTGACCGATGCAGGTGGAGCGAGTTCAAAGCACAATGCTTACCAACTCCATTTGCTTCTTCCTAGCCCTCAGAGTGAAATTCAGGGGTCTCCTTAAAATGTTCCTTGTGGTAAAAAGCCCTTTTCTGCTGGAGCTGCTCCCGCAGTAAGTGCCTGTGGCACATCCCTGCCCGTGGGGACACGCGCAGTGGTTTGTGGCAGGCTGCTCAGTGAAGAGGGATGTTTACTGTGAGCTCAGTGTGGCTGCGGGATGGCGCGAGTGAGTTGAGCCGGGGTTGCGGTCGCCTTGGTTGCCCCGCGGATTGGCAGCTGCGTGCATATGGCCCTCGCGGCTGCGCGTGCCCTGGGTAGTGCGGCAGGCTCCTGGCTCAGGCTCTGCCTCGGAGGATTTCCCTGCAATTAGTGTAGATCTTGCGTSAAGCGCTACTGGCAGCAAAACATCCGGGCTCAATTTGTAAGGAGCTTTTCCGAAAAGGTTTAAGAGGAGTTGAATCCTCACCAAGAAAAGTTGAGCTATTTTGACTGGTGGTTCTTGTTGCTTTTGYGAATGATGAGCTTGGTGAAGGTGAAATTCTTATTGATGGTGAAAGAATGAAATAAACTTGAGAAACCTGGCAACTTGAGAAACTTAAGCATCTCTGTAACATGACCTATGTCAGTCTTGATTCAGTTTTTTTTTCGGTGTATTTCTAGTAAGTGTAAGCTAAACTGACTTATCGTTGTCTTCGCTAATGGGGACTAGTTGGTGGCTAACTGTGGATGATTGAGATTGCTGTGAGCTATTTCAGAAGAATCCAAAACATTGGTCACATTCAATCAGTAAAACYGAAAAGAAAAGCAAGTCAAAATTCAGCTCCTAAAAATAGGAATTATCASTTGGGATCTAAAATAGCAAGTGGTTGTGGAGGGTGCAGCACAGAGTGTGTTGTTTTCACTTAGTTTACTGCTTTTTTTTTTTAATTTTGGTTGAGATCTTCTGACTTGATCCCTATGAGTGCAAAAGCTGTTTTTAATTCCTTTCCACAAGCAGTATGTTATACACCGTACCAGTGTACTATGCTCTCAGAGGAAATACCAATTTTTTACCTAGTGCAAAACTGATRTGTTCTTGGCTCAGCCTTGGACTGACCTGTTCGTGGCTCTGCAAGAAAGAAAAATGACAAAACTAGGCTTTATTTGGGCAGTTTCTCAGAAATTCAGAAAGAATTTGTAACTGACTACTATGAAATTATTTCTTTCAGTGAGTGTGAATATAGAACGGAAATAGGCCTTGTAACTTRTAGAATTAACGATGCCTTTAGCCTGGGTGTTTTAGTGCTTCAAAAAATYTTACTCATCTGTATTTAAAAACTCTTTAACTGATATCAGATCAGTTAAAGCAAGAACCCGTGCTCTTGCATCTCATCTGAAAGTCTTAACAGTTATCCTGCTGGGCCTGATSGAGGACTTCCTAGCCCTCTGCTCTCTGATAGCTCAGCAAGTGCTTGCAGGAAGATGCTGTGGTAGTAGCGCACCTGCATGGAGATTTCTTCCGTGTCGACAGCCAGYGTGGCAGGGGCGGGGAGGGAAGGGGGAGAGCACGGTGCGCTCGCGGGGAGCAGGAGAGAGCGCCTGAGCCGCTCCTGTTGAGTCTCAGGTTAAAGTAAAAACTCTCGAGATGAGATACCCTTTTGAAGAGAGGGTGTCTAGTGCTGCGTGTGTTGCTCAGGATGTGGGAGACTCATGGGCTTATAGCACTGACCTAGTATTTCCTGTTTTTTTTTTCTGTTTTTTTCACTTTGGCCGTGTCAGCCTTTTTCAGCTTTCAAAGCTTGTCTACTTTTTCTAGTCCTGTATATAAGGGAAACCACCTTTCCTTCCACACTGTTTTGCTCGTTTTTTAGACTGTCATGACTGCACAGCTACTAATGCTAGTTACTAATTTTATGTATTTTCCCTGGCTCCTGCTCTGAGCTGACGCTTGCAACGAACTCCTCAGCCATCCCAAGATCTTTCCGGAGCGGCAGCACTCACTAGGAACCCATTCCCTGTGCACGTGTGGTTAGAGTTGTTCTTCTCCGATGTGCGTTGCTTCACATGGGACAGTGCATGTCACCTGTTGCCTTATTGCTCAGTTAYGCAGGACTGTAAAATCCTCCTGTGAGACTTCCATCCTCGCTAGATTTYGTTTTGAAGGATCCCATCTGCAAACATTGTTGCCTAGCTAGTCATGGCTTTCCCAAGTCTTGCAACAGCCCAGCCCCTGGCAGAAGGTGTGGGAAGCAGGG
Organism: Rhea americana; assembly: GCF_003343005.1. Classification (NCBI taxonomy): domain Eukaryota; kingdom Metazoa; phylum Chordata; class Aves; order Rheiformes; family Rheidae; genus Rhea; species Rhea americana. Next base: position 1,714,151 of record NW_028186061.1, on the reverse strand, counting down.
GAGAGGGAGGGGACTAGCTGGTGTTCTCCTGCCGCTGCGAAAACTGACCACGTGGTTTTGGAGATACCCAACTTTCAGCAGCAGTTGTGTGTGTTTAGGAGACCAGTTCCTGACGTCTGACGAGGAGCCTCCTTCAGTCCAGAACTTCTGTGCAGATTGCATTTGCGATGTGCTCGATTTTGGCCTGAAGGTGATGTTCATCTCTTCCCAATTAGTGAGGAAATGAGTGAGGTAATATCCAAACACATAAAAAGTTGATGTATTATCTTGTGCCCTCTCTGAGCTTGCTGGACCTGTTACGCTGCCTTTCGGTGATCACCAGCGAATAGGAGTTTTACTCAAAAATGTGTGATTGTTTGAGTTCCAGACATAGTTTACATCTGAGAAGTGTCAGTCAACATTTGATTATACAAATGTGCTTAAAATAGTATGTAAGCCAACACTGGATTCCCAGGTTAAATCTATGGCCCTGGAACCAGCAAAGTTTGCAATTTCAAGGCCATTGTAAAGAATCAGAGAGAGGTTATTTCCCTCCTAAATTCAAATTAAATTGCCTTTCAGCAGCAAGTTATCAAATTGTGTCTTGTTTTATTACAAATGCTACTCTAACTTGTTGGCATATTGAATATTGCTTCCTGTTCTGGCAAAAAACTCCATGTTTTTGAATTGTCTAACTGTAATCTTTAGGTTGCAAGTTTTCCTCTCTTAAAAAACAAGCAAAAAAAACCAAACCAAAATGTCTTGCAGCAGCTGCTACTAAGCTTACAAGGCCCTACGGGTTGTTGCACGGCCTCTTTCAGCGTGGCCGGAAAGTTAAACAGCTGTTTGCCTTTGAATTGCCAGCTTGCAGTTGAAATGCCCTCCTTAGTCTGTATCCCTCCTCGGCTTAGCACGTGATTCACCCTTCTGAGTGGTTTTTGCTCGGTGAGAAGGAAGCTCTTGGTTTTTAAAACCTGTTCGGAAAGCGCTGAGGCGCTACTTGGTGCTTTTAAGCAATAAGATTCTTCCCTGTATGTCAGGTTATTATTTGAGACTGTTTTTACTTCCTTGGAATAAGTCTGATCTGTGTAGAGTCAGCTGGTATGGATAGGGGAGCTTCTTTTATTTCGTTTCTGTGAGAGTCTTGCTAACTGAAAGATCGTTTTTCTCTCCCAAAAGATCTGTCTGTAGCAGGGGAAGCAAATCTGAAAAAATTCAGCAGCCTGTTACGTGGAAGCCTTCAGAAATTCGTGTGAAAAGGTGGCGGGAGTAGTCTTTGAGGTAGACCTCGCTGCTGGGCTGCCGGAGAGGAAATGCACAGGGAAGTACTTCGTGTTTTAATCGGTCTGTGCACATTTTCTGCCAGCTTAAGTAATTTTAAAAAAAAAAMCACCTCTGAAAGTGTCTGATTATGTAACTGGCCCTTAGCTAATGTTATTGCTGCCACGTCCAATTAACAGGAAAACCCCACCAGTTTTTGCAAAGAGCAGCCTTGTGAAAGGTCACGTAATGACGTAGGTCTTTTCCACTTCAGGCGTTTTTAATTTTGAAGTAGTCAGGGAGTAGCAAATGGCTCCAGCTCTTGGGATCCTGCTTTAGGAAAAATCGAGGCAACGTTTTCCTCGATAGCTCGCTCCAGAGTGGTGACACCCGTAAACAAGGCAGACCTCTCCCACAGGAAAACATTTATGGAGTTAGGGACAGAAGTGGACATCTCATACGCTTCATACRGCTTTTGTTTTTTCATATGATTGAATAGTGACAGTAAAAGTTACGTGAGTGTTGAAATGGTCTGCAGCGCTCTGTCTGCTTAAGCCTCGTTGTACTGATAGTAATGACTGAAGTGGTATTGCGCAGTAAAGTCCTTCATTATCTGCTTGCTTCCTGTTTCTTTTTTTTTTTCTTGCCTAACAGCTTAAAATAAGATAGAAAAATCATGTTTGTGCTTCTCATGAAGGCTTTTTTTGCTGAAGAATAACTGTTTAACTGTTGCTCAATTTAAGCTTTAACTTAGCATGATTGTATTTAGTGTCTTTAGGTACACTGCTAAACTATTACCTCGCTATGTATTTTGAAGCAAAACGAGAGAGAGCACGGTTTCCTGACTCCATTTAAAGCTACTGGCTGCGTGCTACCTGGCTTGAGGTGGCTCCCTGTTCCTGTAGGCCTAAGCCTTGCAAACACTTTCCAGAGCGAGGTGGAGTCGTTTGGCTGGCAGTGGGACAGCTTGCATATCCAGAACTGTTGAGTGTTTTCAGGATGGGGACCTTACAGTCTGAGTTGCAATACTGCTTTGCAATTTTCTGGGATTAACAGAGGAGTGCAGCTGTGTGTCGTGTCCCATGAAAAGCAGAAAGCCCTTGCACTACATCAACTCTAAAGCTGTTGTGCTACAGATTATACGGAAGCTGTTGGGGAAGCTTGCCTGCTTAATGCAGGATTCGGTCCAAAATGGTGTTTGGAGTAGAAGTTTGTCTGTGGATCAGAAGTTGCGAGATGACTCTGGTAAGAACCTGGGTGGCCAACTGAAGGAAAACTTGCGCCTATGAATCTAAGCAGTTGAATGTTTTTGCAAGTCCTTAACATGCAAGGAGCTAAATCCCCATAACCACAACCTTCTGCTAAGCAAGTTGATAATTAACTGCAGTTACCTGTATTTATAAATGCTTGCCTGCAGGTTGCCCTTGAAACCATTTTTCTGATGCATTCACATCTGCCTCTTTTTGAGTTAGATGAATGCTTTTCTCAGGTGCAGCATGCTGGTCTCCAAAATTTACGATGCTTCAAACCCAGAAAATAGCCGTGGGATGTTGATTCTTCCAGTAGATGCTTTACAGCCCTGTCCTGTGATATGTCTGTAAGCACCAAGTAAATCAGAGCTTGCATCTGTTAAATATTGAGGCCTCTGTGAAAGATAACCAGATTTTTGGATCATCTGTTATATGGAAAACTGCTTGTAAAAGGCAAGGGAAAAATTTAGGCCTTTTGTTTGGTTTAGATAACCTGATAGAGTGATTGTGTCGTAAACAAATGCTTTTTTGCCTTAGGGAGGAATTTTGGTTTTAGTTAAAAATACGTACCTATCTTTAACAAAGGACTTGATAGCTCATTCCCCTGGATAGCACCCACAGAGGCAACGAAATAGTCAAAGAAGCCAGCAAGTTGTTATTGTTCTTACAAGAAGTTAAGTACTTTTCCCACAGCTACTTATTTTTAGTAACAGATACTTGAGTAGTATAGAGGAACTGTTGTCTCGCGCGCTGCTTGTAACATGGGTTTGCTCCTTTGGTTCAAGTGTTGAAAGAATTTTGCATGTGACTGCCCTTGAAATGAGAGGAAATAGTTTCTGGCTACTAGTGGCATGACAAGGCTGTGGCATGCTGCTTCTGTGTTAATTTGGACTACTGGGGAGAGGAAGATGTTCTTTTTTCATTTTCCAAGGAAACTTGACTATATCGGACTGAGGCAGCCCTGCTGGTAGTGAATTATCAAGCCTTCAAAAATGATTCCTGTTAGTGGTTGCAGTGTTATATAGTTCCACCATTGTCAGAGAATATGAGAAAATCAGCTCCAGCTCTCTTGCAGATGCACAGAAGGAAGAGCATGTTGCTTGTACAACACCGCTCACCAGAACCAGTGCGAAGTGTCAAAGCAGTTCAGAAGAAATGTCCTAAATTTGGCTTTGTGCAATTGCGAGGAGAGAGGTTTAAGATGTCCTGGGACCTGGGTCAGGTTGCCGTCCAGTGAGTTTAATTAAAGTGTTGAGAGCAGCTGTGGTTGCACTTCTGCCCTTTCCTCTGCGTTTCTCTGTGGGTTTCTAGGTTTCACAGTAATCTTCCTTGATTCTAAAATTACTGGCCATGCAGCAGTGCTGCAGAAGAGGACTTGGGTGGTGGTAGATTGGAGACRGTGGTAGCTGTGTGGGACTAATCTAAAGGAGCAGCTCTATTTTAGGAAGCAGGAGGGCTGTGAAGCAATCCTCCTGTGTCCTTGGTCCTTCGGCGGTGTGCTGTGTCCTGTTTGAAGCTCTGCAGTTCAGGATGGATATGCCACTTTGCTCAAAACGGCAAGGAGACTTAGCAGAGAGTGAGAAAGCATGACCTGCAGGGAAAGGTAAAGCAAAYTGGACTCCTTAAACTGAAGGAAGAGGAGCTTGTGGGGAGGTATGGCCATGGCTTTTATGTATGTAAAAGTAGCTATGAAAGGAAAGGAAACAAATGCTTTTTCCTGTCCAGAGGAGGACAAGATAAGGGATAAGGAAAGGCCTTACGTTCAGAAGGGGAGAGTTGGGCTAAATATTAGGAGGAAGTGTAGCAGGAGGCATCTCCCTGGTGTCACCTAGATGAAGCTGATCTTGCCTTTGGCAGGGAGGTGGACAAGATAATTTCTCAAGCTTTTTTCCCATCTTACTTTCTATAACAGCAGGCTGGAAGATTCACCTTGCATTATGCTGACCTATGCAAAGTAGCTTTTCTTCTTGTGAAATTGTTCTGAAGTTGGAGAGTATGGACCCAGAAAACCTGAGGGGCAGCTCAGCAGCTTTCCTAGCGATGGACAGACTGTGGGGACAAGGAGTTGGGGCTGGCTGGCAGTAGGGGCCCAGAAGTCCTTAGCTCTGGTCCCATGTTGAGACTTCACACGTGTTSCTCTTCAGTATGGCTAGCGCCTACCTGTCGCTCACCCACTGCACGTGTTACTGCTTGGCTTTTTCACTGCTGGGGCAGCTCCTTGGGTGTCTGGGGTGCTGTTCCTTAGGCCAAAGCTAATGCAAGCAAATGCTAACGGCAAAACAAGCTTGACTTGGACACACTTTGGCCCTGTGGGTATTTTTCCTCCTCTTTAGTATGAAACCACTGTCATAAAATAAGCCCTTTTGGGAGCCTCACACTCGTAAATGGAGGATTAACCTCATACAAGAAACTGTCAGAAAGTTTGCAATTTGATTTTTTTTTTTTCCTGATGCTCATTAATCTTGACTTATTTTTGCATTGCCATGGTAATGGACAGAGGGTTTTCACATAGTTTTTCTCTTTTCATCTGTACCAATTAAAAAAAAAGGTGAACTGCTGCATTTCCACACAAACCATACTGCGCTAAAACCTCGGCTCCTTCAGTCTGCGCGGACCGGCTGCGCGGTCCGAGTTGTCTTCTTGCGGGAGCTGTTGAATGGGCTCCATGGAAATCATGAGTGACATGAAGCGTCTTTTCATCCATAGCAGAGAGCACATTTGCGCTGAAGGAGAAGGAGCTCCAAAGCGTAATGCGGAATCAGATGGAGAAATGGTGGTGGTGACATGAAATATGGGCTGGAGGATTCTCCTTTGGGGACTCTCAGTTAGCCTTTTGCTTCAAATGAATACATTTGTCTAATTTGTTCTTTTTCTTATTTAAATAATTTTTGGGGGTAGCTCTTTTCTTTCTTTTTGTTTAGAGAGAGAGAGAAAAAAAAACTGAGGCTGTATATAGGAGGATATAGGAGAAGATCTTCTTTTCCTGCCCTGCCAAAGGAGAAGCTGCAGTGTGAGCTCAGCTGTTACCAGCTATCAGGGAACCACCTGGGGAGAGATGTGAGGTTGAACTGCTGAAAATGTTTTGACTGGAGCTGCCACTTTATTAAACACCAGAGAACATAACCACAAGTCAAATCCACGGGAAACCAGGCCTGCTTGGGTCTGCTGATCATAAAACTACAGTAATTCCTGCGGGAATTTCACTTAGCATCCCTTCTGGAAGGAAATGCCTTATGGTTGTTCCTGGGAAGGCAAAATCAGTGGGGTCCTGAGCTCTTAGGCTTATAACTTGTGGTTAAATTCAAGATGTTTGTTGAGAAGTAACATAGTTAAAGGTCTGTCTGAAACTTCTATTCCCGTGCAAGTGCTTTCTAACTTTCGGATTATTTTTGAAGCTTTAAAAGCTTTTTCTTTATTCAGTTTTGAAAACTCCCAGTACTACTTATTTTTTAACTCGGGCTTGACGTTGTTTTCCTTGTGCCCTTACTTCCATAAACACAACAAATGCAAATTGTTCTGCTCTTCACATCGTCTAGGGTAAAGTGTGAACGTTTCAAGGGTAATGTATTTCATCTGCAAGAAAGTAATTTGAAATACAGATACCGACTGGAAAAGCAGCGTAGATGTGAACTTTCAGACACACTCCCGTGAGCATCCAGAGCTGTTCTAAGCAGCRCATACATTCCTGAGTGGATTTAAGACAGCTTCAAAGAGCATTTTTTTAATAAGCAATCATCAAGTGACTTTTCATAGGGTTTGGGGGGCAGTTAAGGGTAAGAAAGCAACATGAAGGTGCAGTGAAGGCTGATAGCGAAGTACCTAAGGCCAGAGGTTCTTTGCCAAAAAATTAGGGACAAAGGGATGAGCTGAAATAAGAAAATATAGCATGTAAATATTCAGATTTTAGACCTTTCTTGCAGCTGGTGCAGATGACTGTCTTCTGCTTGAGCTTGTGCAGCACATACAACAAGATAAGTTATTCGTTTCTTCCTTTAGTTCTGCTATCAGTCCCGTGTCCCTCGGGGCACCCGTGGCGTTGTGCCTAAAACTGCTGCATGTTGCAGCTTCAGGTTATTCCCACTGCTGTGTGGAAAGCAAAGCACATAAGTAAGCAGCAGGAAYGCCTCTTGGTCCGTGGAGAAAATGGTGTTTAGCCCTGGCCTTAAATCCTAGATTGTGCTGTTAAAAATCCAGGTGGCTTGGGACTGTTTGGGGATTTCTGGCCAAGGCAAGTGTTAGAAGCAAAGAGAAGATGCAAAAAGTGGATGTGGTCTTTCTGCTTGCTCACCTTTTGTGTCAAAAGCAAACAGCTTAAGGAGAGCTCTCCAAAAATGCTTAATTTTTAGTGCTTGTGCTTCTCGGCGTAAAGGGAACGGGCCTGGCTCACAGCTGAAGATGCGACAGTCGAGCCGTGGGGAGCACAGAGCTAGAGGAAAGAAAAGGCGCAGGGCGCGCGCGGGAGACCTCGGGTTTGCTTTAGCCGAGGCAAAGCCCYGGTATGTGACAGCCACCCATTTGCCGTGTAAAAATAATGTGAGAAAGTAGTAAACTGGACGAATAATGCGAAATAATCCTCTCTCGAACGCTGCGAAACCAGCAAACGACGTGGCCTTTCCAGCGAGGGGAAGGAAAAAGCAGCTTAACAGGCGTCCTTTGTCTGCACTGTCTGATTGCCTTTGCCCAGGAGCGAGGCAGATGGTCGTGCTTTTAGCGTCTGTGGAAGTGCTTGTACACGTGTAGCTCAGCATTTTGTGTATACTGCAAGCAGGCGCGTGGCTTTTGGGCTGGAGTTCCTGGGTTCGCATTCCAGTTTACTTTCTTGTAGCCGTGCCTTGGTTTCCTCACTTGCAATGCCTGGTGCGATGCTTTCTCCAGCGCTTGTATGGAAAGAAACCTCCGTGCTAACTTGTAATGAAAGCAATATTTAGCATTTGCAACTATAAATAGGCCTTACTGTGCAGGCATATTCCATATGTATATGTATTTGTCTTTTAGGCTTGGTATTGCTATGATTAAATTTATTTGGGGCAGTGTTTGATTATTGTCGGAGCTAAATAACAGGATGCACAGTTAGCCGGTTACCCGGGAAAACGAGGAGCCTTTTCCCCTCGCCGAGGTCTTATCGTTGGACTCTGACCCAAGCGACCGAACCGTCTCGCGGGTCTTGACGCTCGAGTCTAGCGCRTGGCCTGGCAGCTTGGCTCTCCGCCGTCCGCCGACGCGGGTTTTCGGCTTAGTTTTTTTCTTTTCCTSTAGCAAGCAGCCTGTGTTCCCGAAAGCAAAGTACGAAAGGGCTGAGAGAATAGTTGCTGTGGTAACAGAGCATAGTAAAGTTATTACGGCGAGAATAAAACKCGCGCTTGGGGCTCCAAAGGCTTGATTTCTATTCAGGGTTTATTAAAAAAGTAATAAACCATCGCTGCGGTGCCCAAGCCTGCGGACAACGCGACTGCGCTTTCCCCAGCGCCGCGCAAATACGCAGCCGAAAGCAGCTGGTTTGGGRGAGGCCTGGGGGAAGGGGGCTCGGACCTGAACCGGGGTCTGGAGTTTGGAGGGCTGCTGGGGTGTTTCTTGGTGTCTGCAAGGAGTTTCTTGCCCGGACAAACTCCGGGGTGGTGTCGCTCGATGAGTATGTGCAAATAAAACTTCTACCACCTGGAACGCGGCCCGCTCTCCGGCAGCCTTTCGTTTTGCTTGTCTTGCTAGCTCTGGCTTGGAAGTGGACTGCGAGAAGTACGCTTTGGTTTGCTTTTCTCCTCTGAAGACCCTTTTGCAGCCTTTGGGTTAGAAAACGTTGAGGAGTAGGGTTGCAGAGCTGCTCGCGATGCGTCGGGAGCTCACCAGTATATCGAGTTAAAACAGCGCCGCYGGCGATGCGAATAGAAGGTGGGAAATAAAAGCCGAGTAGTGTTTTGCCTGCACATCTCTGGGCTGGTGACAGCCCTGTGAAGTAAGGAGGGACGTTACCCTTCGTGGGAAGGAAGATCTTTGTTTCCCTTAAGGATCCTCAAAGTTGATATTTATAGTCAAAGTAAAATGCAGGTCTGCCTGTCGGCAGCTCCTTGCTGCGCTCGCTGGCGACGGTGACAGTAGCAGCTGTCTCCCGCGTGAGCTGTTTGACAGGTTTTCTGCAAGGGAGAAAAATAAATAGGCGGCTTTCGTTGTTGCTTACGCTGCTCTGCCCACGGCGCCTCTCCGCAGGCGCACGCCAGCGCTGCCGCGGGATCGGGTGCCCCTGCTCGTTGCCTGCTTTTTGCCGCGCTCGCTGCCCTGCCTCCAGTGACCTGAAGAACGGCGCTGCGCACTGAGCGGACAGGTTCAGACTGAGCYGGCAGGGAGCGGGAGCCGCTCGGGTTTTGCCTGCTTGGCCTCGCGGCTCTGGTTCACCGGGCGGCCTCGCGGGCGCCGGCGGGGAGAGCGGGGATGGTGCGAGAGGGCTGGGGAAGGCACCTGGCTTGAGAAAGGCGGCAAGACTTCTGCCTAAGCGCTGGTTGACGTGGGCTTGGCGTGCTTGCCCGGCTGAGGGTGGAGCACGCCGATCTTGCACGCCCGGCCGAGTTGATACCGCGGTGGCCACGTCCTGCCTGTAGCTGCCTGTGCTGGCACATGCCTGACCCTGCCGTGGAACAGGTTCAGGAAGCTAACCTGGCTTTTCTTCCTGATTTGGCTGTGTATAATAAAAGGCAGTGCTGGCRCAGAGGCATCTTGGATGACTGATTTAATGAATTTTAAAGGCACTCGAGGCTGAGGTCTTCCAGCAARCTTTCTCCGCAGCGCAGTGCTCCCGTTTTTCCTTTGGCTGCCAGGACCCCCCCAACTTGCTTTTTCCGCTGAGCGGCCTCCCTGCGTCGGAGCGACGCGGCTCCCGGCCCCCCAGCTCTGCCGCGACGGCACCTGGGGGCCTTGCAGATGGAGAAAACGCGGCAGGGAGGCCAATAACCCGCTCGAAGCAGCGATGGGGAACCGCTCCTGTCTCGGAAYGAGCGCTGCGGCGCCCGGGCGGCGATTAGCACCGGCGGCACAAAAGCTATTGAATCTCGTAAGGCGAAGCTCTCGCCTCCCCGAGCGAGCGGGCGGCCTGGTTGAGCTCGTAGGCGGAAGGCAGGAAGGGTCGCGTTGCGGCGGTGCTCGGCGCGGACGGGCCGCGGGGCCTCGGGGCGAGCGAGGCGTTTTGTTCATCAGCCCGTGCCCGGTTTTGGGAATCCCGGGGTGCTGGTTCCCTCCCACGGTCCCGTGCTTGGGTTGGTGCAGGGGGAAGAGGAGTCTTTCTTGCTTCCTTTGTAATTTCTGCTCTTTTGTGGCTGCATGAGGAATTGGGCAAAACGTAACTTCTGCTGGCCTTGTCTCCGTGGGACCTTTTTTTCCAAGGAAACATGCGGGGCTTTTTTTCCCCCCTTTCCCCACTAAAGCGACGCCGTGCTCCTTCCTGCCTGGCAGCAGGGTGGGCCTTAGCTCCCGGCCTGGGAGAACGTGCCCGTGGGAGCTGCAGCGGGCGCCCGCCGAGCGCCTCCAGCTCGTCCTGCCCCGCGTAACGCGGCGCTGCTGGTCCTGCGCCTGGGGGGGAGCAGCGCTGGCGAAGCGCGCGGGCCGAGGCAGCCTTTCCGGGGGCACTCGCAGCAGGTCCTGCCCGGCACCGGGGCTTTCGGGCTGTCTCAGGGCGGCTTTCCCRCGAGCCAAACCTCTGAGGCTCTTGCTGGCCTCGTCTTACAGAGTCCGTGGTGCTCTTTCTGTTTAGTTCTCTGCTTTACCRTTTTGTCCGGTTTCCCGTGTCGGGCGCTTCTGCTGCGTTTCCGTGCTGCTTGCTCAGGGCCGCGTTCCCGTCTCGGTCCGCGGTGTGTGAGCGTTGGTGTGCGCTCCCGCTCTGCGGCAGGTGTTTACAGCAGCTCRGGGGGCGTCCGAATCCACAATTAAACGTGCATAAAGCACGTTAGACTCTAAAAAAAATTAAAGAAGAAAAGCCGGAGTGCGAAGCTTTGCTTGTCACCAAAAGYGTGTGCCCCCGAGCTGAGTTTTCATCCGAATCCTGCGATGGGAGGTGTTGCCCCTTCTTCTCGAGGCTGGACTTCCCACGCTGCGCCGCGGTCYGGCGGAGGATAGAGACGCGACGAAGAGTGAGCTCCCGAGGCTTTGGAGCAATGTTCCTGCAAAGGGCTATTCCACTTTTCAGTTAAACATTTTGTTTTTGGCYGGTATCCGGCGTGTCTTAAAAGCCCCCTTTGGCTGTGACCTCGCGTGAATCACGTAGGCGAGAACTTCAGCTGTTAAAATCTCGTCTCCTTGCAATGTGCAATTACTTTGGTMACTGACTGTAAATACTGTGGTTGCAACTTCTATAAAATTCTCGAGTTATTTGGCGGCTCTGCGTTCACTTAGCCTCCCGGCATCCTTCAGCTATCCCAGTTGCACGGATGGGGAATTAAGCTGCTGTCRCTGAAATAACGTGAGTGTCGTAAAAAGCCTAAGCGAGCGGCCGGCTCCGTGTTCCCGAGCCGCCGTTCGGCTACGCAAGCGTAAGGCTGCTCGCAGTCACGGGGGCGTTTTCTTTAAAGTCGAGCTCCCCGGTAGCCTCAAAGCAAATCGTTYTGATAATAAGGAAGATGAGAAGGTCCTAGCTATTTCCGTGAGCCTGCGAGTTTCCCCAGGATCTTTCTGCCTGGAAGAACAAAGTCAAATGCAAAGAAAAATCCACGGCCGGGTGGCTGGGGAGCTGCGCTTGTGTTACTGCCTGGCCGCCTGGCGTTGCTTTTCAACGGGCTTTTTTGTTTAATTTATGAAGGGGAAAAATAGACTCCAGAAAATAGGTTAATCATCAGCTCCAAAAATGCAGAGTTAGAACCGGCTCGCACCCGAGCAGCACCGCTTAATTGGCACGGGCAGAACTGTGGTTTGCGTTTGTGGAATCTCTCCCTGGGTAGTTTATCTAACTTTTTTTTTTTTTTCTTTAAATAAATACGGAGCTGGAGAAGCCTCATGCATGGAGGCTTCTGGCTTCAGTGAACATTTCACCTTTCAGCAAGGTCTTTGTGTATAAACACAAACCTAGYGGTAGTCGCTGTTTTTCTCCCTTCCCTCCCTCCCTCCCGGAGAAGCGGAACCGGCCATGTGTGGCATTCGGTTTTGTTTCTGCTTTTGTCCCGGAGCCACAAAGGTGACAGATTAACCCGCTTAGTTATTTCTAAAACTCCAGCGAGCCCACGTGGCCCCCTCTTCCCTCCCGCCCTCGAGAAAAACGGTTTTCCTTTGCGAAGATGGGAAACGTTGCCCCAGTTTGCTAAAGGTTTTTTGACTTGAAAAGAACAGACTTTTTTTTTTTTTTTTTTTTTTTGTTCCTTTTTGGGTAGTAAAAAGGGATTATGTGACTTAAGAAAAATGGGCTGGGGGTTAAAACAGGCATGCTGTCTGGCAGAGCCAGCTTTAACTCTTGGGTTTAAACAGTCTTTTGAGAGATTCGGATGGTTCCCCGACRTAAGGTACTGTAAGTCAACGGCTTTTTATTGGAAGGGGGTGAATCTGGCACATTACCCCGTCGCGTTCAAGTAAATAAAGTTTCGTTGCCAGTGGAAGAAATCGCGATGGTCTCCTCTGCRCGGCGGCTGCTTCGCACGCAGCCTACGAAACCCACGGAGCTGTTAGGGTCCCCGCCGTGAGCGGGTGTTAGGGCGCACGGGTGTTGGGCTGTCCCGAAGAGCCGGGGCGACGCGGAGCAGATCCACGTGCTCCAGGTCTCCGGCAGCTCCCYGAGTGATGCCCTCGTTCTGTACAACTCGGGTTTTTGCTGTGACGATGCCCTGCTTGGAAGGGGGCAGAGATGTTTCTCCAGGGCTGGGTTGGAGAAGTTTATTAGTGGCTTTTATAACTCTCCGTGGCCTGAAGTACTGCTTTGACTGTGAAATATCCTGTCCTTCCCACCCAGAAACGCCTATTTTTTTTCCCCCTGAGACTTTCTGCACCTAATTGAAACATGCATATTTTCACTGTAGTTTCTTCAGTAAAAAGWTAGTAGTTTTGATCTCGGGGTGAGGGACATCTGTGCCACCGCTTTCAGTGGGGACGGCAGCTCGCTGCCAGCTGCCGAACGCGTGCGCCGGTCCTTGCTAGTTAACTGCTGTGGTAGAAATCCAAACACTTGGGTCCTGAAATCACTATTACAGGTGTATTAGAAAAACAGCAAACCACTGCCGTTTAGGAGTTATTTAGGATTATCTGAAGGGAAGAAATATTTGTACTTGTTTACTATATAATCAACACCATTAGAAAAGTAATAAAAAATATCTTTCATTTTGGAAATGCAAGATTATGTTTGGAGGCGCTGACATAAAAACAAGGTGTTTAATTTTCAGAGGCTATTTTGCTCCTTGTGTTTGCTTCTTAGGTGAAGTCACACTGTTCAATCTCCGATTTAACAATTTCCATAGCAACCGGCTCTAACTGAACCGGGATTATGACTTCAATAAGGAAAAAGCAGCAGGGACACAGAAGCTCTGGCTCTTAAAAATCGTTTTTATACAATTACTGCAAGGGTTGCTATGAGCAAATGGCTCCCAAATAGCTTTTGGAAAATATCAGTGGATCTCAGGTCCTGAGTACACTTTAATGATATTTTTATGTTCAGAACTTCTTGCTGTAAAATTTTACAGCAMATTCTTCTTTTTTGGCCACTTGTAATAGAATTAAATCTGGGGCTGGTTTTAAGGCATGTTTTATTGCCAGTAGAAACCTGCAGCTACTCAAAGCTGTAAAGAGGCATTTCGTGACTCTTTAACATTTTKGGGTTTTTTGGTGCTTTCTTGGGGCTGCTGAAATTCAACAGAACTGAGGTGGATGGTCAAAACATCACAACTTGGTAATTGCCACTTTGGAGAAAGGCCAGCCCTGATCAGAGGGGAAACAGTTCTTCAGATAGAAATCCTTAGAAGATGATGGAGAAGACAAAGAAACACAAGCTTCAATTGATAAAGCGTATTTGGGAAGAAGTTAAGTGACACGTTTGCGTCGTATGGGAATGATGAGCTGCTTTTCAGGCCAACAGTGATGGGACGATATTAGACATCTAGCAAAAACACTTAAAATCAGCARTGGCAGGTAATTTGCGCCCTGGAATCCTAAAATAATCAGCTGAAGAGTTTGCTAGCCTGCTGCGTTTTGGTTTAAATCTCTCCTGAATACTGGATAAATTCCAAAGGACTGGACGGATGTGGCTGAAATACCACTATTTTAAAAATAAAGGTAAGAGGAGTAACTTTGGTGAAGCCCGTTAGGCTGTCAGTCAGTGCTGAGCACAATGGTTAAAAGGTTGATTTGCAATTCATTTGCTGAAGAGTGAGAAGAAGGGAGCGTAGCTCTTGTCACGTGAATTTGGTTTAGAGAAAGGCTCATGTTGCGCAGTCTGCTGGCTGAAAAGTAGTCGTCTAACGCTGCTACTAAGGAAGCAGCAAAGGAGGTGAAAAGGTGACTGAGAGTTTAGCTGGTGTCAGTGGAGCATCATCATCCAACGGAAGTGTTTGTGGGGGCCTGTGACTCTCGCACGCCCAGTGTTTCCATCAGTCATTTGGAAATATGTTTGAATTTTCTGCTTTCTTGCGAGCAGATGACTCAAAGCCTAAAGGCCGGGGGAGCTCCWGGTGACAACCTGAGCCTGCCTGATGGAGGGAGCCCTCTGAAACGAAGCGGGGCCGCGATGCCTGCAGACACKTGCTCCTGCCTCCTTGCACGACTTACCAGCAAAACCAGTTCTCCTCCTGGAAACCGGCGGTGCTGAAAAGGACTTCAGGGTTGCTGAGCTCGGAGTCACGAGACGAAAGGGCCGGTGCTGATTCCTAGGTTTGTGTGCAAGGTGAGGTGGGCGCAGCTTTTCCCCCGCTGTTGCCAGGGCGAGACCCTTGCTGGTGTGCTGCCTGCTATTCCAGCATCAGCATTTTAAGACATCTTAAAATTCAGTGTGAGGGTAAGGAGAGCATGCCTCGGTGCCTGAGCCTCGCAGCTCGGCCTGGTAGTTTCTCCAGTCTGTGTGCTAAGTGCTCCTGTCTTGACAAGTGCACAAACAGTCTCACCCTTTGAAGATGTCGTGTACGAAAACACTCTTTAATAGGGAACGATGACAGGAACCAACAACTGGAAGTGAACTGTTTCACTGTACAGGCTTCAAGTCAAGCTGTTAAAGGAATGGATCCTGCATCTGCCGTCTTCAGGACAAGATTTTCTCATTTTGCTTTTCTTGGAAAAGATGCTTTACTTGGATGTGAATGGGCCCAATATAGGGATAACTGGGTGAGACTTCACAGAATGGTTGAGGATGGAAGGGACCTCTGGAGATCATCTAGTCCAACCACCCCTGCTCAGGCAGGGTCACCTAGAGACTTCTCAGATCGTAGCTGCTTCTGTTAAGTCAGACGAGATGATTTARACAACCCTTTCTGCCTTAAATCTTYGGATGCAATGCAAAGGGACAACCTGCTTTCCTTGTCCTTATGGTGGAAGGCATTGAATAGCTGGGCAGGATCCTACCAAGAAGAAAAGTCATGATAATGTACAGGAGCCTGGGGGRAAGTTTTTAGTATTTGTCCAAATATTGTCTGTATGCCCCAGAGCAGGCACTCGTCTTGCTGGTAACTAAGGCTTGTTCGCACACGCAGCGCTGAGCAGGCCTGGGAAGCAAAGGATGGGTAGGAGGGTTTACCTTATTGAAGAAAAAAGTGGTCTATRTTTTGTAGTTTCATATACAAACTTCTGCTGTATGCTGGGAGACAAGGGGATAGAAATGACTGCATTCCCTCTGCCCTGCTGAAGAATGTGAAACCTGGTGAACCTGGCGCTTTGCCTGAAATGCAGTAGGAGCATGATATTTTCAGTGGGAGCCCCATAAAATCCAGTTGTTGCAGGACCACAGGTTGTGGGTGGTGATGGGATGTGGGCTCCTCTCCCTAGTGAAGACCCAGTAGCCTTGTTCTTCACTGCCTTCCTGATACACATAAATCCTTGGTTGTGCTTGCAGAGTGTTTTTGCCGTGTTGTCCATCTTGACTGAATGTTGCATGGACAAAGATACTCTTCTGTGCTTGGTGCTGRCTAGGGAAGAGCAACCCAGTGTATCGATGCTGACCAAATAACCTGACTTGTGGCCAATGTTTTGCAAGTTCTAAATCTCACAGGTGGCATGCAACTCCCCATATATATTTGGCCAAGAACRTAGGCTATTACCTGATCCTGCATAAAGTTTGCTAAGGGCCTTGCAGGTGTTGCAGAGAGGCAGCTGACACCCTTCTTTGAACAATTTGATGCAAATATTCTTGGACTCGTGCCTTGAATAGGCAGCAGTTTAGACTTTTCATCTCAGACCTCTTTGTAAAGAGTGGGAGTCAGTAAAGCAGAAGTCTTCACGTTGGAACTACAGGCCAAGGGCACAGGTTGCCAGCTCAGATGTCTGAGAATTAAATAGCTAGTAGACTATAAATGAGCAAGCTTTTTCATGTTGGCAGCTTATCTTTGTGCTGTCTCCTTCTAGGAGACGAAAGGATGGGAATGACTTTGTTTGCAGGCAGTTGGCCAAGTGTCTTGTAGACTGGAGCTGTRTGTGTGTCTCCAGTCTGATGGCTTAGAGCTAACAACAAACACCTCACCACAGGGAGCCTTGAAAAGAGGAATTGCTAGAGTGAAAGTGGAATGGCAAAGGGTTATTTTTGGCTCCTTTTGTGGCATTAGGTTTTTAAATGTGAGAAGAGGAAGCTGAACCGAAAAGCAAAAAGAGTTGAATTACTGCTGCACACCTGGGGAAAGTGGCCACCAGCAAGCGAAGGGAAGCAAAACACTTGAAAGACGACCCAATAGTTAGGCCAAGCGCTGTCTTGGGGAGGAAYGCTTCCTGCGCTGACGAAATGAAAGTTGTGACATGGCTGTTGCAAAGAAATATTTGAAGAGGATGATGTGATATTG
The DNA here is from genome assembly GCF_003343005.1 of Rhea americana. Taxonomy (NCBI): domain Eukaryota; kingdom Metazoa; phylum Chordata; class Aves; order Rheiformes; family Rheidae; genus Rhea; species Rhea americana. Next base: position 1,697,734 of record NW_028186061.1, on the reverse strand, counting down.
AAGGGCAGATCTTGAGCCAAAAAGGCCAAGCAAAGCGGAGAACCCCGAGACACCACTGCTGTATCAAGGTGCTGTTGAGTGATGGAATAAATCCAGTKTGGGAAGATGGTTGGAACGAGAAGAGAAACGAGGCTGAGGTAAAACATGGAGATAAGTTGTGCGTTTAAGAGACTGTCTCCATATCAATAAATGATCATGGTAATGAGAGCTGACCCCACCACRTGGCTGCAGAGAGCTCGCAGCACTGTGAGGTGTTTCTCACTTGGCTTAGTTGGCCTGAGCACTCGCTGCCTCTCTCCGCTCGCTGTGAAGAGCGGCTCTGACCTCCTAGGATCTTCACAACTGTTCCCAAGGAGGTGCCGCATCCTGGCTGCAAGCTCCGTGTGGTCCCGTGCCTGCAGGAGCTGCTGGAGAGGGAACATCCTCCACGTCCCTGTAGCCCAAGGTGGCCACCAGTAGAGATGCCAACGCTGTTGCCTGTGCAGCAGGATATGCGCAGGAGGAAAGAGATGGTGTCTGAAAACACGCATTGCCTCCTTTTGCAAGGGCAGGTAGTCACCCGTTTCCGGAGTAAGCAGAGCGTCAAGGGAAGGTGGTGTGAGTTGTAAATGGGATGCGAGTTTTAAGTAAGTCCAGGGAATGCGCTGAGCAATCCCCTGGAGAGCACCGCGGGGCTGCGTGAAGCATGCCCTGCTGAACGGCTTCCATCCGTAGCCAAGGCTATGGCCGTTGTCAGGCTGTGGAGCACGTCTCCTGCGTTCACGGAGGACGGACGATCTCTGCCTAAGGTGAAGTACGGCTCAAGCGGCTGCGAGCGCTGAATTAATTGAATTAAGTTCAGCTTTGCTGTACAGCGAGGTCTGGAAACTCCTGCCTTCTGGAGGGGCTTTTTGGGTGAGGAAGCGTGGAAAGCAGAGGAGGGATGTTCTCCAAAGCCTGCCCCGTTGGGTACTGCTGGTCACAGCGTCCTGCTCGCCCCAGCCCTGTGACATGCTGCGGTGCAGAAATGACGAGGTTTGGAGCCTCAGTTTATATATATATTTAAAAGTCATGACAGCTCCTTCCCTACGGCACCTAGCGTAACCCGCTCTTATCTTTCTGCCTTTGTCTTTTCTCAGCTCGCGTGTATTTAAGCTCTTCAGAGCAGCACAGGAAGCGCTCGCGGTAAGCTGGGGCTGGGGAGGGGGAAACGCAGAGCTTCTCGCCTGCAGTCTGAAGCGGAGCAGYGATCCTCCTGCCCTGCTGCGCTGATSGCGTTTTCCTGCRGCTCCAGAAACAGCCTGCAAGCCCTCCCCCTCTTTCTCATCTTCTTTCTTTTCTTTCTTTTTTYCYTTTTTTTTTTCTTTGGTGCRTGTGCAATCGGTGAGGAGCGGTCTCTTTGCAGAGCTGCGGTCTCTTTGCAGAGCTGCGACCGTTTCTGACGCCGCTGGGGCTGACGGGCTGCTCGCCGCGTGCTGCCGCTGCCCTGTGACTTACTGCTGGGTTTTAGTCACCGCGCTCATGAAACTCGAATCTTGTTTACAGACCAATTTTGCAAACAGGGAACTGGCATTAATTTCGCTTGCAGGGGTTGGCGATAAACTGCAGTGGGGATTTTGGGCTAAAGCTCTAGAAGTGTGGTAGGTTTCCAATATCAAGTTAGTTCAAGGTATGGAAAAATAAAGATTTGGAGTGGGGCAAAAAATACAGTCTTATGGGAAGAATAGCCACAGCTTAACCTGAATATTTCTGCAATATTATTTTGCAATAATATTATTAATACTATTATTAATAATATATGTATTTTTTAGTATTGCAGAACCTGCTCATAACCACCACAGATAAAATTCTAGCAAGAGGAAAGTGCGAGCTGAGGCTGAACCAGAAATGAGCTCTTTCCTGGCTTGGCTCTGGTGGCACGTCACCTAGATTTTCCTAGAAYGGAGAGTTTTAAAGCTGGACACTCAAGAAATGCACCTTAAGCAAGCTGTTTGCTTGGGAAACCTTTCTGATCCTTTCAGGGGCTAGAAATAGGTTTCTCTGGTAAATAGTTTAGGTTCCTTATTACCATATTACGTGTCTGAACTCTCCAGCTAAGCTGGTTAACGCAGCTAGTAACTAGTGCAGATTATTTCTGCTTGATGTTGGTCATGCTCTGGTCATAATCAATCAATATTTGCAATTTTCCAAGCTGAGAGGTCTCCACTTGTATGAGGTTTGAAGAAAGAATTTGAACAGATTGCCCTGGTTCAAAAACCCATTTTATTTAATTTGGTTCTTGAATTAGGCGTGCAAAGGGACTGGTGACCTTTGGAGCGCCGCGCAAGGACGTTTCTTTGAAGTTGCACCGGCGTCTTAGCCGTTCCCGTTAAAAGATAGAGATCGGTGTTGGCGTAAGAAGCCTTTTTTGCGTGTGCTGGTTTGAATTCCACCGTGTGATTTGCAGCCGGCTATTACAGACACCGTGTGTTTATTACCAGGTAACTGGGGTAATGCTCCTCCCGCAACGGCCACGCTCGAGGAAATGAAGACTTAATCTGCCACCTGCTAGTAGCTGCCAYGTTTAACTTTTCCATTTGGGCACGGCGGGAGAGTTCAATCGTAAAAGAAACCTCTCGCRAGGAAGCGGCTCGGTCGTTGCCTTTTCCATGTTTTGCAGCCCGTTAAAACCTCCCAAATGGCCCTGAGCGCGGGGTGCGATCCCGGATCGCTGCGCTGCCCCGGGGACGTGGTGGAGGCGTCTGTGGCTGCTGCCCGTCTGCCTTCGTTCTGCGCGGTTCCCGSAGTGCCCCCGTTCCCTTTTGCTCTGCTGTTTAACGTGTTAGTGTTGTAGTTCGCCTCTGGGACGGGGTTTTCTGGGCTTTGTTGTGCTTTGCAACTTGCTGTTTGCTCTCTGAGTTGATGCAGTTATCGGTAATAAGGAGAAATCCCGGTGCTGAGTGATACGATTGCCTTTGAGGAGCAAATTTAATTTGCCTTGCCGGTTCTTGCATTTGTTTATCGTGCTATCTGTACAAGCAGCCTGCTGAAAGGAGAAAAGGGAGAGCAGGCTTCGTTTAAGGGTGTTTGTAATTTAAAGGCAATTTCAAACAGCGTGTTGGTGTTTATCTGCCCTGTGCCCTCTGGGAAGGTGTCCGCACTGGGTTTTTGTTTGCTCTAGCTGATTTCCAGAAAGGCTGAGGCCTCACAGATCAACTTTTCTCTCTTTCAGAACAAGGACGGTGGTGAACGTGAGAAGAAGCAGTTCAGAGAAGACGAGGAAGAGGAAGCTGTCAGGCATAAGTAATTATTTATTTATTCCAGCTTGTCTCCCTTGTAGGTATTGTTCCGGTGCTGGTCTCTTGTTTGCTAATTAGGCTCTTTCCTCGGCTTCTAACATGCCAAAGCTTTTGATRCCTGTGTGAATTGAATTTCTTGGTGTAAGTGAACTGAAATGGGAGCAATAAAGAGAAAAACCCTGTGGCGGACTTGCAGCGTTCCTGGGGGTAGTGCTGAGCAGAGCTGCGTGGAGAACAAATGCAATTTAGGCTCCCTTGAATTTGGCAGCCGTTGCTCRGTCTTTGTCATCTCCGTGTGTATCGTTTTACGCGTGGAGTTCGTTTTTCACGAGCGGAGGCCCGAGGGCTGCGCGGGGTCCGTGTGGTTATTTATTTGTGGCCTGCTGCGGTTGTTTTTTGTCGCTGGAAGGTGCAAAGACAAAACTAATCAACGCAGGGTGCTGCTCCTGGCAGGGCCAGCTGACTGCCGCCCTCAAGGGCCCTTTGGAAACGACAGCGGAGAAAAGCGGGATAAAACCCTCACGTGCCCRCGTGTTTTCAGTTCGGCTCCTTCCRAGGAATAACGCTTGGCAGAAGCTGCYTGCGTTCTTGAGAGCTGCCTGTTTTAATTTGGGGGCTGGGAGYGGCTCTCGAGAGCGATCAGTGAGGCTAAAAGTTGTTTATAAGCTCTGTCGCTGCGTTTTGTGCCGGGAGAGGTATGAGGTCCGGGCTGAAGCTGAAACAAGAGTTGGAGATCTTGGGCGCGATGAATAATGAATGAGCAGCTCTTGCGGTCCTGTCCTGCCACCTGATCCGCCGCCTCGCAAGCGGATGCAGAGCGCTGCGGCCCGCTGGCAAGGAGCGTCAGCCCTGTGCTGCCTTCGCYGCAGGATGGACCGGCATCACTGGGCTCTCAGCGATGCATCCGTATTCCAAAACTGGAATTCTGGTCAGCTAAATCCCTGAAAAACCCTTCTGCAACCTTCACTGACCTTCAGGCTGGAGATTGCTGCTTTTCAACCAGTGCTGAGCAGCCTGGAGCTTGCCAGAGGTGATGCCGTTTTGCAGCAAGTCTCCAGTCTGGCTGCTCTTGAGTTGGCAAATCACCTTTTTTCCCCAAGGGCTTATTAGCAATCGCTTATCTTGCGGGCAGTGGCGGGATCAGCGAAGCCCTCTTGGGCTTACAGCTGATGTCCTTGAAACGTCCCTGAGGTTATGAGAGAGCAGCGTCGAGCAGGAACTCCTGTCTCGAGTCGATTTTTGTAGTGATGCGCGAAGCTGCCCCCAAACGCGGGCACGAGGCTTTTCCTGAAATGCGGAGGAGTAATGCCTGCGGGGAGGCAGGTTTTGAGGCAAAAAGAAAGGTTTGCTTTCCAGACTGATTCCTCTGCGGTATCCTGTAGATCTTTGTCCAGATCCAAATACTGCATGTTTTGTTGTGTAACTTTGCAAAGCAAATGAGAGCGAGATCTGCTCTGCTTGAATCACAGATCCGGCCGCGGTGCTGCTTGGCGTTGTAGTTAGACGGCAGTCCATCTAGGGATTTTGCTGCTTTCTACCTGCTGAATGGCCTTTCTCTGCAGCTGAAATCAGATGTGTGGTTTTAATGTGACCTAGAATGCCAGGAAAGTACTTGGTTTCTTCTTAGATTTTCATTTTCCGGCAACACAGCTGAACTTTCTCAGCCGTTGAAAAAGAAATTGCCACGTGCTCGTGCTTTGCTGGCTGATAGGAAACGGTGGCTGAAATGATCTACTGGCGCTTCCCCTAAATCTGAAAAGCGAGAGGTCCCGTTAACTGCTCCCTCGCCCAGAAACAAGTGCTTCACTAGGTCTGCTGCTTTCTCAATCCACGACCCACCAGAAACCACGGTACGGTGAATACTCCCGTGGCCCGCACGCGGGGTTTGGGTGCGCCGCTTGGTAACTGCTGGCACCGGCTTGAGGGACGAACCCTTTGGGGATGTGATGCTTGAGGACGGGAGTGCCCTCGCCCGCAACGCCGCTTCGGCGGGCCCCGCGGCGGGCGCGGGACGGCGGGGGCCTTGCAGCGCAGGACTGACGCCCTGGCCGGACCTCCGGAGCGGGCCTGCGTTTCGTACTGCGTAGCARAGGCGCAGCCCTCGGGCGCCTGCTTTTATTGCGCTTGCTCGCTGCCGCTGTGACCGCAGGTTTTTGGCAGCTTCCTGTTTTTGCTGGTCAACTCCCRGCCCCTTTTTGTTCCTTATTTATTTATTTATTTTATTTATTTTATTTTATTTTTTTAATCTCTCATGCTGCAAGATACCACCAGCAGGAACAAGTGCTGACAAGGTCCTCCCTGAAAAACGTGATACCCTTGCAGCAGTTTCTCCTCCGGGTATCTCTAATTACCCGATCGGGGCTCTCAAAGGAGTTTATAACTGCTAAGAACTTGTGTGGTTTCTTTGTTTGTTTTTACGAGTTACGCTCGGCCYGCTGACCAGGAAATCCCTCCCGCGCCGGAGCCGTCCGCGATGGCTCTTTGCAGTTGCAAAGCGCAGGGTGTGGGTGGACTTTGGCCCTTCCGCCCTGCTCCTGTTGGGAAAAGCAGCCTGCCGCGTTCAGGGGCCTGGAGCCYGAGCCCTGCCGCGCCGCCCCTGTCCGCAGGGTTACGTTGCCGCCCGGCAGGGAACAGAGAGGCGTTCAGCTTTGAAGTTTGGCCGCGATCCTGCAAGCTAAGCTTGTAAGGAATGCTGGAAGTATAAACAGAAATCCAAGGTAGGGCTCTGGAGAAGGAGGTGGAGGGGGGGGGGGGAAGAAACCCAGCTTTGACTTATCTAGAAATTAAGCTTTAGCAAGCTGCTGTTAATCAGCTGCTGGTATTTCAACGCTTAGTCATCCTTTAAAATTACAGCTCCGCGCTGCGCTGCTTGCGGAGACGAAGTTTGGGGAGGAGCAGGGAGAGGCAGGGGCTGGGGACCACGGTCTCTCCCCTCGCTGTGGGGACGTGCCAGGGTCAGGTCARAACTCCTCCTTTCCCAGCGCTGCACGACGAACGCAGCGCCGGATCTGCCCGGCGCTGGGTTTGCTCAGCCGGGAGAGCCGAGGTAGCAGCGAGGATAACTGCCCGGCGGCCGTGCTTGCATACTGAGCGGGGGTTAGTGGTCGTGCAGTGGATCCAGATGCAGTTACTGAAGTGCAGAGCTTAACGATGCAGAGAAATGGTGGTTGGTCCTGTTTGGAGGCCAGCTAGAGGAAGGTCAAATCCAGGTGCTACCAAGGCACCTTCAGAGCTGCTTTTTGGCATGAGCCTGGAGGATGACAGATTGTTTGGTGACGGGTCAGAAAGGAGGAAGCTAGAGAAAGCTCAGAAAGCTCAGGCAAACGTGTTGCTCTGGTGCTGGCAAGAGGAGGGGGCGCTGCTGGGTGCCCTAGGTAAGTTCGGGGTTTGGACGTCACCCGTCAGCCAGCTTGCGGCGTGGGGTCACCCGACTGGGTCCTGCTCTGCAGATCAAGCGTAGGTTTTGTCCCGGTCCTGTCTGCTGATGCTGAAGTTGCTCGTGTCTGTTTGGAAGAAGCTCGCTTGTCTGGCAAAACTGGACACGTTTGGCGTTTGGCATTCCCCGAGTGCCTCTGAGCAGCTCGGGGAGGGAGAGCGTGCTCCGACACGCTCAGCTGTTCGAGCAGGAGCAGCGCCTGGCTGCGGACTGCCGGCAGGCGAGATTGCCTTTCGGAGGGAGGGTGCTGGTGGGAGCTGCCCTCTGTGTCTCTGCTTGTTGCTTGTTCCTTTTCTGCCCCGGGTGGAGAATTCAGGAATGAAGGGAAGGACTGCACCTTCTTGATCAAACAACAGTTTCTAGACGTCTGTGTTAATTCCTGTAGAGATGTCTCCATCTCACTGCAAGAGGGCACGAGCAGAGCCTTGAGTAGTATGGTACGTGTTTGGGACTTGGAAGTGGTTTCTTGATTACTAAGTCAGAGCAGATGCAAAGAGTCTCGATGTCTCTCGAATGTATGAAAGGTCGCTGTGCAAAATAAAGCAGCTGGGGAAATATATGGGTCTCGCTTTGGAGCCAGTGCAGCTGCAGGAAGGCTTCCCGGAAGGGTGCAGCTGTAGGTGGTGCACCCTGATGTCAAAGCACAGATGTCAAAATCATCTGCAGGAGACAAGCTAGTTAGAGAACCGAAGTGCAAAAAGGAATTTGTGAAATTGAATTTTGATCAGGATTGATGGGTGTTGTACAGCAAGTCTTGCGGTACCCCCAGAAGGTGACAACACTGTAGGATTCCCTCAGCACCTGTGAGTGGTCACCTAGCACCCTATACCCGCTGGGCAGTTTTCCAAAGAAGTGCGGTATGTCGGTGGGAGTTGAGCAAGGGCAGCAAAGAGGGTTCGAGCATGAAATCTCTGTCCAAATGACCAGTACTCAATGCATGGGAAGCCCTGGCTCTCAATGCGATTCCAGCTTGGGCATCTGCAGACTGTAGAAAAGAGAAGTAAGCTTAACCGACTGGTAAGTTCACTGTATGGGGAGTTTTCCCTTGGGGGGGGGAATGTTAGGGGGCTTAGAAATCTTGAAAATGACGGCTGCTGTGTGGGTAGCRGTTGGAAACAGGAAAAGGAAGAAGCACTTTGAGGAGAAGTGTTTAATGCCACTGAGGAGCATCTAAGCTCTGCCGTTGGGCACCTTCGTGGTGTGGCCCTGCAGTTTCCCTGCTTCTTTGCCTCATTCAGGTCCTTCAGGGAGGAGGGCACAAGGCTTGGAGCCCAGGTGCGCCCAACGGCCCACATGTGGTATGAGATCACATCTTCTGAGGCTGCAGGCTGCAGCTCTTGGCACGTCTGCTGCACGTTTCACCACATCCTTGCCTGTCCTGTGCCAGGAAGCGAGGGGCTGGCCCCGAGCAAGGGAGCTGAGACAGCTTCCTGCCCTTGCAAATCGGGCGYGAAATCTGGATTGGTGCTGAAGTCTCCTTCTTTGTGGTCCTTGATTGTCTGGCCCGCTTGTCTGTGCTCCTTCAAACCTCCGTGCCTTCACAGGGCRCGTCATGGAGCAGGGAAGAGGTTACTTGGGACCTCCCTAGTGTCTTTGGTAACAGTAACTCCTTTACATGTTTGAGTGTCACTTCCTGGGACCACCTCGGAGTAAGTGAATTTTGGAGAGGCAGAGAGATGAAAAGAAGTTCTTGCGCTGGTTTCTCTTTTAAAGGGCAATGTGGAAATTATTGTCAAGGACATTTGSTTTCAAACAAGTTGGAGTGGCTGTCACAAAAATTGAGGGCTCTTAAAACAGGGGCTCTGGAGCAGCTTGAGAAGGTTGAAGGGCAGTAAATTCTCAAACCAGATGGTATTTCTCTGGGGCTTTGGAAGGAAATTGCYTGAAACAGCTGAGATAGAGATGAGAACACCCAGGATTTCCCTAAACTGCTTCCAAAGAATGGAAAGTCTCTAAAAGGKCACTTTAAAAATGATCTACTGGGATCTAGGTGTAAGAAACCGCTCAGTTTTAATGATGCTTCCTTTGCTGCAACCCACATTTTCTTCTTTTTTCTTCTAGTTTTTATCAGATGCCTAGAGCAGGCACCAAGGACCATGGAGAGGCATTTCAGCAGGGAGGTCTGAGAGCCTCAGAGCTTGCAGGCTCATGGGGTGACTGAGCGGTGAAGAGCCAGGAAGAACTCGTGGCCTCTGATTCTGGGCAGAGCAAGCGAGGGCTCTAGATGCAGCAGGACTCCTGCCATCTCCAGCTAGTGTCTGTCCTCCAGAGGCCTGCTTGCCCGCCTCCTGGCACGCTCATGTATCGAGGTGCTAAACAAGCATTACCATATAGACAGACGACAGCTTGGGCTTGAGAGCTGTACTGATGYGTTGTAGTGGGTTTTCCTTGGCCCCTAGCCTTGTCCTCAGAGACATGAAAATAGGAAACGGCACTTGAAGCACTCTAGTTGGTGCAAGTCCAACGACTGTTTTGTAATAGTAACTGCTGGAGCATGGATGGTCTGACATCTGAAGAAATAACTGTTGTGGGGTTTCTTGGCAAACTTATCCATGCTACTGACACAGCTGATGGGACAGCAGCATGCAGATGCTTCACCAGAAGACTTAAGAAGTCCATTCATTAATTGAAAAACAATGTTTCTCCATAAAGCCCTTGAGGCTGGAGGGGTAAAGCGAAAACAGCCTTGAAGATGGTTTTGAGTACTTGGAGTAGCCTTTGTTTTGTGTCGAGATAGCTTTTCCCATTCTGTATGCGTCCTACATGCCGAGGCGTTTCCAGCTGTCCCGCTTCGGAGGAAGGCTCGCATCTTCTCCATCCCCAGCCAGATGCTCCACGCCTGTGACGGCAAGCAGATTTGTGACTGTCTCCACAAAATGAGGAACGTGTTGCCCACTGATGGGCTCTCAGGAGCTGCAGGGGGGCTCATGTGTCCATGCGGTCGCTGGAGAGGCAGTTACCTGAGTGCATGCGGTCCTAGCAGCACTGGAGCTTGCCCACACATCCCGAGCGCAGCCTCCGCGGAGCAAGCTGCCCYGTGGCGCGCATTTCTGTTGCGTTTGCGTGCTGTGGTGGGATGAGATCTGCTGCACGTTGTCTGCCAGTGGTGCTGACTGTCACCTTATAGCCACCTCCATCCCCAGCCATCCTGGCTTGTCCACACTGAAGTAGACTAGGGAGGAAGGGGCAGGAGAACGTTTGGCTTTGGCAAGACCATCACTTGCAAAGAGATGCCCATAAATTCTGCTGATAACCGAGCCTGAGCTAGGTCCTACCCTTGAAGCGTGAGTCCTCAATCCAAACCAGGACGTGTTCGGATGAGCGTGGGTCGAGCTCTGCCCTCAACGCTTGGGCATCAGCAGGGTTTTCTCYGTTTCCCCACGAGCGTCGAGCGTGCACGCTAGCGCCTGTGTGTCGCTGCGATGTGCCCGGCCTTCCCCCCTCCGGGGAGCTGCTCTCCATAAACCGGCTCCTCCGTGCTACAGAGCCTCTTGCCAACAACCCTGTTTTCTCTGTTGTTGTGGGAACTTGGATAATTCATCACTCGGAAAGGGCTCCGGGCTGTCTTTCTGGAATGCGGCACTAGAGGAACCGCTGACACCTGAACTTTATTTAACCCGCTCCCATGGAGGATGAGCAATTTCTTGTTTCACATATATGTGTGTGTGTGTGTGTATGTTTGCATATGTATATATATATATGTGTATGCATGCATGATGAGAAATATATGTATGTATTTATACACGCATACACTTTTCTTATATGTTCTTTTTTTTAAACTCAACTTTCTCAGAGTTACTTAGAGGAAGACCTCTGTGCACCTTTACAGACCTGGTCATGTACAGGAAAAAGAGGATGAAGGCAGCAGCTTCCGCTCCTGGCGAGTGCGGCACCGCTGGGGTTTGCGCGTGCCGTAATCCCCGAGCCCTCCTTGCAGGCGGCTKTGGGGAGCGCTGAGCACTGCGGGAGGCAGGTGCATCGAACAGTTAATTAAAAGGATGAATTTTTGTTTAGTTTTAGTTGAGTTCCCCCCCCCCCCCCCGTGCCCAGGTGCAGTTGTGCATGGATTTAATAGGGATCAGAAAGCACTGGTGGGATCTGAGCTAGTTCATCGCCAGGGGAGCTTCTGGGYATGGCCCCGAGCGCTTCTGCTCTTCTCCCCTGGATAAATCTCCGGCAAGMGCGAGCAGTACGGCGCGGCAGCGCTTGTGTGTGTGGACGGAGCTGGGGCTGCAAAACAGCTTCTCCGGGTGGAAAGGGTGCTGGGGGACAGGTTTACGCTCTCGCCTCTCTCCCGTGCGTGTTCCCCGGCCGGCACCGATGCCCCGTAGCAACGTAACGCGGGGCTGCTGGGGCACGGTGGTTTAAAAACACCGCTTGTCGAGGTGTGATGGTGACATCTTGCTGACCCCAAGGAAACAGCTTGCTTGGCTTGGAGCTCTCTTGTTTTTCGGCTCTCTGACCTTAGGGAGCCTGCGTTCGGATCCCCCTCAGCTGCGAGTAAATCCTTCTGAGCAAGTGCTGGAGAGGCCAGAAAGCCTGGCGAGGATTGAAAGTTAGCGTTTTGCAGAGGCTGCGGCTGYCACTTAGATAAATCCTCTCCTGCGAGCCTGAGGCAGCCTGTGCCAGATGTCTAACATCACGGACCGACCTCCTGTTACCTCCTGGATGAATCAGTTGCTTCTCTTTCCCCTCCCGCAGGCTAGCAACAAAATTTTGCGAAGCGGAGGTCGTTCATTAAAAAAAAAAAATCACAAAACAGTGCTGATTTGTGTGTGCGTGCCTGGAGCCGGCGTCTTGTTCTGCGAAAAATAATCGGCCCGTCATCATCTGAGATCGGACGGGCTGTGCCAGCTGGGAGTCGCTGCGAAGAGCCGCCTTCCTGGCTGGGGCTCGGCAGTTATCAGCGCTGCTTAATTTAATTTTGAAGAACTTCCTCCTCCGAGGGTGTGCGTGCATAAAAACACGCGTTGCCCCGCGCGCCGCGGCTCGTCTTCGGCGCCGCGGCTCGCTGCGCCGGGCGCAGGCAGGGCACCTTTCACCCGGGTCTCTGCCGGCAGACGGTCCTTTCGGGCGTCCTCCCTCRCGGCGGTGGGAAGGTTGGACCTGCTCCGTGGCGTTGCGTTGACGAAAGGGCTCGGGAGACCCGTGCTTGATTATCGGTTATGGGAGAAGTCTCTGGGGGTCTCTTAACCTGCCGGGGCCTCGCTTCCCGGTCTGCTAGTCCTATTTATCTCATTTAGGGCTTGCTGAGCCCCTTGCAGGGGGACCGAAGGAAGAGCCCGCGAGATGGTTTTTCTTCCCTTCGGCGCAGCCAGGCAACCGCAGCAAAGCCAAATTTGCAGGGGACAGAGYGATCTGCAGCCTCGCTGCCCGGAGGAGGAGGAGGAGGGACCGTGTGCTCCGCCGTGGATCGGACCCTGCGGAAGTAGATTCRGCTTGCTGTCCCAGCAGCCTGGGTGGTTTCTTGCCCCGGCGAGCGAGGGCAGTGCGGCGGAGGGTGCCGGAGAAGGGTCAGGATCGCGTAGTGGGAAGGGTAGGACCTACCCGCTCCGCACTTGGGGCTGAAATAATTCATATCAAGTGTCATGCGCCTTGGGCGCTGAATACCCGTGATATTTGAAAAAGACAACAACAAGAACAAAAAATCCACCCTTTCTGCTTCTCCATCTGTAGAATCTAGTGGAGACGTGGCTGAAGTTGTCTGGCATGTGTTTGTTTAATCAAGGCTTAAATTATCGGTGAGAGATGTTGCAAGAACAGCTTTTAAATGGGCGAGACCTGGCGTCTGGATGCTGGGGAGGAATTTATGCGCCGAGGGAGGGATTGACTCCCGTCTCTTGAGATCTCCTGGAAGGAAGCTACAGGATGGATGAATTTCTGGGTGTTCTCAGCCTCCTGGTCACCACCGGCTCTTCCACCTACTTGCTTAAAAACCTGATTTTTTTTCTCCCCTGCTTTATGCCACTTGCTGAGCCATGTCCCTGTTTGCAGCACTTCCAGAAGCAGCTCTGGTAACTGCTTAACCATCTTTACCCTGAGCTGATCCAGTGGTCTTTGCTCCTTCCTTCCCATGTAGACTTCTGGGGTCCTTTTGGCCCTAACCCGCTGTGCTTGCAGTGCTTCTGTTGGCATCAGCCTATTGCTCCTCTCCCTCCTGATTGGCAGTGTCTTATTAAAAAGTATGGTCTCGTGGGCTTCTTGCAAAGAAATGCTTGAACAGATGCCTCTTCTGTGGGAGTGTCGCAATCCCAGCTGGGAAGTTCGGTCCTAGTTGTCTCTTCCTAATTGAGAATCTCCTCTGGCCTTTCTGTCCTGGGGATACTGGTGAGCCTGGACCTAAAAGGGAGCTGGGCTGAAGTTCAGAGCCCCTGCAGGGGAACTCAGGTCTCGCTGTAGGCTGCCTTCGCTTGGCCTGCCGAGGTGCAGCCTTTTCTCRTGACCAGCTCCTGGCTGACCCGGTGTTTTCTGACTAACCACGTGTGTTGCTGAGCGTGGCCCATGGTGCAGATGCATCCCTGGCTAGCGACGGTGCTGGCTGGCACGTGCCGTTGGCACGGACCGGGGCAGCCTGCGTGCCTTTCATTTTGTGCTCTTTTCCTTCCTTCGCAGGGAGCTCAAACTGCGAAACTATGAGCCTGAAGATGAGGAGCTGAAGAAGAGGAAGGTGCCYCAAGCCAAGCCAGCCTCAGGTGGGTGCAGGCTGCGTCTTGGGAGACGAAACCAGGGAGTGTGAAAGCTGCTGGGATGATGGAGCTTGGACGTGGAGCTGGAGCAGAGACAGCAAGAGCAGGGCCAGCCATGGCGTGAGCTTCCCCCTACCTCTGACCTCAGCCGGGGATGCGCTTTTAAAGTTATCAGAGCGCTTCTGAGACGCTGCCTGGTGCGGTTTGACCTCAGCAGCGCTCTTGAGCCTCCCCTTCTCCCTTGGTTTGCTGCTGTGTGTACGGACTGGCTTCTGCTGCTTCCGTGCTGCAGGGGGAGGGGAGCTGTTTGTAACCCAGTGCAGCACCCAAATTTCTTTTTTCAATTCAGCTTCCATTTGTGGAGCTTGCAARCTGTGCTTGCTTCGTCATCTGCGTTCAGCTGTGGGCGTTGCACACCCTGGCTTGCACAAGTGGGGTGTGTGTTTGAGCCCATAGTCCAGCCCACATGGATGGGTTGATATTCAGAGGAGCAGAGCTCTCACTAGAGGATTCTCAAGGAGATTCAGGCTGTTTTGTTTGAACTGCCTTTAAACAAATATTAGCTGTGACTCCAGGACAGTCAGTCTGCTGTTTCCTAGCACTAAACCTCTGCACACCTTTGAGAGGAAGGCAAAGGGTAGACGTTCCCTTGATCTTGAAATATTAAGTCCTCCTGGAACAGATCTCTTTAAAATGCCCTAAATAAAAAGGCTGCCTTTGGAAGCATGGCAAAGATCCTCTAGGAAGGAATGCTGACTGTGTACTTTCTTTATCCTTTTGTAAAAGTTTAAAACCTCCTCCTGTTCTTCCCCCACATGTGGTTTGGAATTGGGAACAGCCTTTTTGAGTGTTTTCAGCAAAACCCACACCCTCTGCCAGCCCCTCTCGGGAGCTGTGTTGCCCATTAGATGCAATTCCCGTATCTGGAGTAACCAGACTGTCCTTGGGCACTTCATGCTGGGGAAGAGGGATTGTGCTGTGGTGGGGAACTGGGACTGAAGGTAGATTTGCTTTAAATATGCCTTGTTCTGTATCTGCCTTTGCTGGGGCAGAATTCATCTGGACCCTGTTGCCCACCCCCACCCTTGCACAGACACCCAGGAAGGATGAAGGATTCCCTTTTTCAGCGCATGCTTTGCCATTAGCTTCCCATTATCCTTAGGCCTTTCTGTAAGACCTGAGCTGGAGTTTGGTTACTGCAAGGTGTCTCAGCCTTGTAAATGAATTGAGTCACGGTGAGTCAAATTCCAGTTAAAAAATTGTCAGACTGACAGTGCAAACAGAAAAATCCTCTTCCCTGCAGTGGGAGTTCCTGCTGCCGCCTGCTCTCGCTTCGGGGGCTGAGCCTGCTCGTCTGTGCAGTGGCTCTAGCAAACGTACTCCGTGGCTATCCCTCGCCCTTGTTTTGCCCTCACGCTGCGTTTCCGAGCCRTGAGCTGTGCCTTTGATGGATCTCTGGTTTTAGAGCATTTATTCTTGATAATAACATTACAGGGAGGAAGGGTTTTAGCCTCTGTAATTGCGATTTCTGTGGATCAGGCAAGCCATTCGCAACAGGGAGTTTAAAAATAACATGCTAGTGTGGAGTGAGAAGCTGCCTCCTTATACGTGTAGTAATAGATGCTTTGGAGAATGCAACTCCTTCAGGAAAATGCCAGGTTGCTGTCCATGAAGAGATGAAAAACTTGCCTTTACGACATGCTCAGCACCACCAGGCACTGTGGACTTTAAAATATGGGGATTTGAACCCAGCATGCTTTTTGCTGATATTGCTATTTGTGCCTCTGAATGGTTGTTGTTTTTGCATCATTTTTGGCTGATTTTAGAAGTCTCCAAAAGGCGGGCTTCGGGTGGTGGAGGGATGTGTGCGCTCACGTGCACGCCCACAGCGTGCGTGTACTGCGCTCCCAGGGCAATGCCGTTCAAATGAGCTTCTTTAAAAGCTTTTCTGAAACAGTCCCAGAGCTCTGGTGGGTTTCTTCCTTGCTTTGTCCCCACGGTGTCCTGCTGCCGCACCCTGCTCTGATGCTGGTCCTGTTTCCCCATCTAGTGGAAGACAAGGTGAAGGACCAGCTGGAGGCTGCCAAGCCCGAGCCCATCATCGATGAGGTGGTACGTATATTCGGAGCCGTTCGGTGCCCAGCACGCATCTCTGTGTCCAGACTTGAATCCTGTCTGCATCTGCTTCACCTGCAGCTCTTACTGGGTGTCTTCTCTTCCTYCCTAGGACCTGGCAAACCTGGCCCCCAGGAAGCCAGACTGGTGAGTGCCTACAGAGCCCTGCTCCTGGGGAAGAAGTGTTAGTGGTGTGTTACCATCACCTTGAAGTTGTGTGGGTTGGACTGGGAGAGTAAGAAATGGAAAACCCAGTCCTACTGTTGRGGGAGATGCAAGGCATGGGGTGTTCTAGACTCCCCTCATCCTACTTATGCTGAGTAGCACCCCTGTTCCCTTTGGGGTGCACGTCACTGTGGTAGCCTTGGTGACAAGAGATGCTCTGTTCATCGGGTTGATTTGCCCGTGAGCTGCCCTGATGGCAGAGTAGCTGGTCTGTGTAAGACATGCTCTACTCTGTGGTCTTCATAGGAGAGAAAAGGGGGTTGTCTGCCCCTCTATGAAAGGTGTAACGTGGCCTCCACATTCGTGCCTGTGTGTGTGGGAGGATTTATTATGGCCTTATTGTTCTCCTCCCCAGGGATTTAAAGCGAGACGTAGCCAAGAAACTGGAAAAGCTGGAGAAGAGGACGCAGAGAGCCATCGCTGAGTTGATACGTGCGTTGTGGTGCTGCAGGGATGGTGTATAGGGGCCAGCTGTTCTTGAGGGATTACACAAGCAATCCTTGTTGGGAGCTCGGCACCTTACTGWTGGGCAAGGGGGGGAACTAGTGGAGCAGGATTCTCTTCTCCTGGAGCTTGGTTCCCCTCCTAAAAGGGCAGGGAAGCGTCTCTGGCTTTGTATCTGTAGGGAGAGRGCTTCTCTGTGTGTGATATGGCAGGACCCTGGTGCGAGTGATGCGGCCGTCCTCCAGCTGAGGCAATTGAGGGACATTACTTTTGTCRCTGTAAGAACAGGAGCTTTGTAGCAGGGCCACTGCTGATGGGTRGCATGGTTTAGAGGCACAGGCATTGCAGTTCAGATCCTCCACCTCACCGTATGGGTTCCCCAGTATGGTAACCTATTGCTAAGCAGCTGCTTTGTTCTCCCTTGCAGGAGAGAGGTTGAAAGGGCAGGAAGAGGAGCTGGCATCAGCAGTCGGGTCAGCAAAGCAGGATGGAAGCGACTCCGACTGAGGAGCTCCGTACGGCAGCCTCAGGCATGGGCTCTGCCCAGGGCTTCTGTAGATCAGCCTTTGCCAGCAATGCCAGTCCCCTGCTTGCAGGTAGAGACGCACATCTCGTCGGGACTCACTGCTGCTGAACGCTTTGCCAGAAGTCCAGGGAGCCCTGATGTGCCTGAAGGAGAGGGACAGATACAAGGAGCTCTGAGATCGTGGCTGGCTTTTGAGGAGCAATTCACAGATATCTTCTTGGGACCAATTGCAGTGCCAGCAGGAGCTGATGTGAGCCGGGCAGACACCCATGTTAGCTTGAACCTAGACCGGCAGGACTCAGAGCAAGGAAAGCGTTAGCAAAAGGACTGGTGCCGGAGAAGATGCTGACATCCCAGGCCAAACTCTGAAACCAACCCTATACTCATGTTATCCAAGGCTAGGCTAGATCCAGGCTAACTTGCCTCTCGTTTGCTGGGTAAGCAACACACGACCACACAGCCTACAGCAGCCCTTAGAGAGACGCTGCTCTTTCCCAGAGGACTGACAACCCTGTTTCTGTGCGGAGAGATCCCTGCCTTGAGGTGATGCTCTCTGCAGAATAGCTGGCCTAACCTGCACAAGCGACGTCTCGCCTTTGGCTGTGAGTACTTGAGAGCCTTTCGTTCACGGCTGGGCCCATCATGTGCGGTGCAGCTGTGCTGGAAATGACCGTATGGCTCAGGACCTGTTGTCATTCTGCATCAGGAAGAGGGCTCCCATGGTCCAGCTGAGAGTAACGTGCAGTTTGTTCTGTTCCCTCCAGTTTCCAGATCCTTCAGGCTGTGCAGCCAGTACCACCTCTCTGTGTTTTATAATTGACAAAAGCTTGGTTGTAAGTTTATTATTTTCATAATAAAATGGTCCCGCAGTGGTAAAAACCATCATTTGTTCTGTCTGCAGAGATCTTTGTAGAGGTGGGGGAACTTCAGGCCACTGTGTTCACTAGGCTCTTGCCCCTGGTGGGATGCTGCAGGGCTGCTGTTGGCTTTCAGCAGTGGGGAGCTCTGAGATCTTGGGGGCTGGGTAGGTTGGCCAGGCCTGTGCTGGCTTGACCACAGTGCTGCTCTAGCAGGGGCCATGTGGGCTCCTGAATCCTCCTGGATTTGGTTCTAAAGCGTTTTTGTCCTGAGGGAAAACATCTGCTGCCTACAGACTTGACAGCAATATTTAGAGAAGGGTTCACCTGTGATAAAAATAACTTGTTAGTGCTGCCGCTTTTTAAAAGCTGGTTGAAAAGGGCTGCTGGGGGAAGAGGTCCTAACCCAGCTCTCGCACTGAATAGTGCCTGATGGCGTTCCTGGCCTTCGTGCCTTGATAGCCGGTTCTGCCATCTCCGATCTCCACCTGGATCTGCTGCTGCTAACTGCTCTGTGCTTGCGTGGGGGAGGATCCTCCCAAGGGGATTCCCGGCTGCCAGAGCCGGTTCCTGCTTCCGGATGAGGAGGTTTGAGCAAAGATCTGGTTAACCTCTCTCTCGCTCCTCCAGCCTGGTGGGAGGGGGACTGAGGGGACGGGGTCAGTGTAGAGTGGGGAGGTCCCAGCATGGCTCTGCCGATGGGGAGACAGTCCTGCAGCGCTTTGCCAGCGCTTTGCACCCAGGGGCATCCCTGCTCCCTATCCCCCTTGCAGCAACTGTCCCCAGGGCTGCCGTAGAAGTGGCCGCAGTGGCTGCTGCAGGAAGGTATTTGCCAGGGAAGGGATGTTGGGATTCCTCTGCACCTGCGTCCTGTGGGTGCAGCAGGCACCCTGGGGTGCCTGACWGGTCTGCTTGGGGCTGAGATGCCTATGGCATGAGGAGAGCCCTGTACCCTCTTGGGCCAGCTCCTGGAGCTACCACAGAACATCCTGAAGGGCACCTGCAGCCATGCGATGGAGCATCTGGACAGGTTTGGGATGCCTCCAGGGTGGATCTGCTGCTACGGGGGCATCCTCGGCGCTGGAGGGAGCAGGCGGTGGTGCTTCGAGGAGCCTGAACTTCCTCCAGGGCAGCAGGAGGACCCACGGACTTGTGACAGCACTGGCTTCTCTGTCACCAAAGGGGAGCTGTCTGCTGAGCCTGTGAACTTTCTGCACTGATGAACGAGACAAGTGTCTAGGGATTACTCYAGCAGATGCGCATATTTATGGGTTATTACTATTATTAATTGTCTGTGCTGTCACATATGTTAATGTTCTTTTCCCTCACTGGCAGCTGGGTTTTTCTTGTGGTTTCTCCTGCAGAAGCCTTGAATTCTTCCTCACTTCAGCTCCCTGGAATAGCAAATTTTTGCACGCTTCACCAGTGTCTGCAGCACTTACATTTGGAGGAAAAAAGAGGCCGGGGTTATTTGCTAGGAGTGAAGCTCTCCTTCTCCTCGCAGAGGTGAAGCAGCGGGGATCGGACCTGCGCAGGGATGCTGGTGTGGAGCGCGACCGCACGTCCTCCGTGGAGCTATGGCCTCGTCAGTAAAACGTCCTGTAGATGTCACCAAATCTCCGCGCACGAGCCCGCGCTTGCGTCCCACCTAGCCCCGGCAGCTGGACCGCTGCGGATGCTGCCCAGGTCCGGCGAGCCTTCGTCCCCTCGGAGCGCGTTCACGCCTGCCCCTTCCTCCCCATCCGTGGCCGGAGCCGACTCGAGATGTTTCCATCAGCCCAGAACCTCAGTTTGGCAAAACATGTCGAAGCACTTGGAAATATAGATATAAACCAGTYTGGACGAGAGCTCAGTTACCTGGAGATAAACCCTGCACCCGCTCAGGGCACGACGCTCTGCTGGGCGCTGGGGTAAAGCAGGAGAGAGTTCGGCCTTGTGGACTTTAAAGGGAGATAAATTCCCTCTAAACTGCTTTATTCCCCGGTGAGTTTGCAAATAGCAGCTTTTTGCAGAGCAAATCCGTGCTGCCTTTGTGCTTCAGAAATGCCCTTTTCACCCTCCTGCTCCTGTGCGTGGTGCAGAACAATCCCGAAGTCCTGCCCTAAGTGAGAGTGCRGGATGAAGCAGGTTTGACCTTTTTTTTGAGCCTATTTGACGTAATATTTTCTTTCCTCCCCAACAAAATGGAAACAATTTAAAATCGCCTTTCTAGTCAAAGGAAAAATACTCAAAATACTAGTTTTTTTTCTTTTAACTCTCCATGAAAATGTCATTTGGAAATAAAAAATCAAARCTTTTGTTTTTATAAAATGCCAAAATGAAACACTCTGACTTTCACTTTTCCACRTGCTTTCTCCTTTTATTTCAGACTGAAATGATGCCACGATCAGGCCCCGATTCCTAGGCCGCCCTGGTGGTGCTGGCAGCGTGGATGTCTGTGCTGATGGAGAGTAGTCCCAGCCCTGGTGGGGAGCCTGGACCTGCTTCTGGCCCTGCCCAGGGCCTCCTGTCCCTGCATGTGGCTTTGGGGATCCTCCCTGCAGGTGGGACAAACCCAGGAGAGCCGGGAATGGAAATGATGGAGCTGCTCACAGGGCTGCTGCTTTGCCCGCTGCAGGTACACGGCAGCTCGGAGGTGATGACCCAAAAGGTCTCTCTTTTTGCTGGAAAACACCTACTGGGAGTCTTGGCTTGCAAGGTCTGTGACTAGTTCCTCCTTGAGAGCCAGTGGGAGCTGCTGCTTTTCTACCTATTAAATGGCAGGTTGGGGGAGCCCTGTGCGACATTCTGGTGCTTTGGGGAGCCAGGGGGGTCCTGGTGTGGGGCTGAGGTCCTGATGTGGAGCTGAGGTCCTGGCACAGGACCATGGTCGAGGTGTTGGACGGGGTTCCCTGCATGGAACTGGGACCCACCTGCAGCCCCTTGAAGGTGGCAGGGGCTGCACCAATGTCCTTTGGTGAAGCCCCTGCAGTCAGCAAGAAACTCATGGAGGAAGGCTGGAAGGACTGGAGCAATCACTGGCGTGCCCCACCAGTAATGAATAAATAACCCACTGAGAATGTGTCTGTGTGGGGCTTGAGGGAACCTCAGCTCAAGCCAGAAGAGGTGGCTGGTGGAGAAAAGTCTCAAGACATCCTCCAAATGGTTTCCAGGCTGCACTTACCTCCCCTTCCACTGTTCATAAGGCCAGGCCTGCTCTCCTAGCTGCTTCGGGTCAGGTCACAAGTCCCAGGTTCAAGCCAGGGGCAGGATGTGAAGCAGGGCACAAATGCATCTCTGGTCAGGCTAAGCTCCAGCGTAGACCAGGCTACCCCGGGGATTTCCCCAGCACTGGTGCGGTCTTTACAGCATCCAGAAAGAGGGTCATCCTGGTCGCTTTTGCACTGGGGCAGCAGTGGGTTTGATGCTTGGGAAGATGGTGCTGCAACTGGGACACTGAGGCCTCCTCCAGCAGTTGCAGATTGAACGTCTCCTGCTTTGATTTCCCTAGAGCTGGCTGAAAAGTATCAGCCAGAAGGTTGTGACAGTGACCAGTGCATCTCTTGAAGCTGGTGAGAGTTAATTAGACATGCAAGCATAAGTCACAGAATTCAACTGTGCATGGCCTGAAKGAAAACTGAATTTCTGAGCTGGAGATGCTGAAAGAGAAAAAAAATCCTCAACTGTTTCTAGCATCCCAGATCTGGAACTRAACACATCTGTTAACGCAATGAAATTTAACAGCTCAGGCTCTTTCTGCTGGCAGGCAGTCTCAACCATGACTTAATATTTTATAGGCCATATATATCTAAATATATATATGTATGTATTCATGAAAGAGAATGAACGAGGCTCAAGTACAGATGGAGTTGGAGAGATGGCTTCTGAGACCTGCGCGCTCAGCGCGGGAGCGCAGCGGGCTGTCTGGGGGCTCTTCGTCCCAGCGCAGTGCTGATCTGAGCCCCGCCAGCCAGAGGTGGTTGTATGCTGGACTTGTGCAAGGCCAAAGCAAGGGTCTCTTCACGGGTGTCCAACTTGGTGATGGCTTAATTCTCCCCGGTGTTGGCCTGTCTTCACAGGGAACTGGCGTTTGTTTCCCAGCATGGATTTCTGGCCAGCCAAGTTTACTACACTGGAATATTCCTCAGTGTTTATTTTCTAGTTGTTTGTGGTTAGTTTTATAAATATATTTGTGTGCATATATGTATATGTGTGATTTCTGTTCTTATTTGCAAAGGTTTCCTTAACTGCAGAGGCAGGCACAGGTCCCAGAGCAAGACCTGGCTCTCAGCATAGAGAGCTTTGCTCTGTCTCCACTGTGCTTGGGTCTTGGTGAGGTGCTGGATGATGCCCTCTGCAAATGCAGCCCCTCCCGCCCCCCAGTTCTCCTCCTTGTATCTATCTGCTCTGTTCTTGGGTTACTTCTTCCCGTATTTCTCTTCTCTTGGTCCCGTGGCATGGTCTTCCTGATTTACCTTCAAGGACTCAATACTCCTTTTTGTGAATGATCTCGGGCACTTTTGGCAGCTCCCGTAGGAGTGGTCGCATGCAAAGGGCRTCCCAGGCTTTGTGTGTAGCTCAGCAAAGGCATTGCTGATGCTGATGTAGCTTTCTCATTAACTCCTTTCTATGAACATGATCCCACCAYGCTGGCCCAACTTCTGAGAAGCTTGGACATAGATTTTGGTGGAGGTTGAGCGAGAGAGAACTGGAGCTGGGAGAGAAGGAGAGAGCAAACAGGAAGTGACTGGTATTTTAAAACTGCTCCACCACCTGCTTCTTGGGTTGGTTCTTTACCAAGCTATCTCAGGAGCTATTTGAGCTACTGTCTGTTGATGCAATGTCCTGTGTCAGCATAAGGCCACAGCCTCATCACTCATGGGTTCACATCCTGGGAGCTTCTGACTCCATCTCTGCTCCATGGTGTGGCAAATTCAAGGTCTTGGAGATCACCTTTTAACATGGGTAATGAATGTCTTACAGTCTAAGAAGTTGATTGAAATTGTCACATCCTGCATCAGGAGGTTCCACAGGTGATGGGGAAAAAAAGAAATCAAACCAGAGCCTTTCTACGTCCACAGCTGGCCAGATACGATCATTAGGACAGCCTTGTGTAGCAGCTGCTGTAGCTGCTCTTGACCGCAAAGTTAAACAGTAGCTGTCTTCTAAATGACATGCTCTTCCAGTTGTGGCTCTTGTCACTTGGGCAAGTCAGCATTTTTCACTCCTTGCCACCGCCTGGCTTTGCAAGGAAGCCAGAGTTAAGTTTGCTCACATGTGATGGCCCATATGCTTTGATTGCTTTGGTTTGAACCCACTGGCTGTAACTGTCATGATTCACACCAACAAAACAAGGTCCCCTGCTGGTGATCGCAGCTTTGTTTTGAGACCAGAAATCAAGCCGCCACCTAATATGCTTATTATATAGCATGGAAAATGGAGGTGTTTTGGAATAATCTGGCAAGGATCTTGATGAGCTGTTAAGAGTCCTCCAGAAAGAACAGAAGAAGAATTTCCATGTGCAATGGCCCATTTTCATGCTGACTTTTCATTTCTATTTGTGGCCAACACTAGGTCTTGCTAATCKAAAGCCAGAATTGGACCTAAGCCCCGAGGGATGGGGGCTTTTCTCCCTTCTTCCYGAGCTGTTCAGCGAGCTGTGCTTTCCAAGAGGACTCTCCCCTGCTGCAGCGAAGTCGAACCTTGGCTGGTTCTCACTGGGACCTCGCTCCGGAGGTGGAGCRGCCTTTGGCATCCCGTGCACCAGCTGCAGTGTGCAAAACTGTGAGTTCAGTGTGAAAATTTACCCACAAAGTGCTTGCAGTTTGCAGGCCATTTCAGATGTCACATTTCTGCCTTTCAGCAACAAGCTTTTGAATAAGCTGTGAATACTTTACGGACAAATTTTCAAACAAGCCCAGGATCCTTCAAGAACAGTCTTTCATGGAGAAATGATAGAAGTGGGTAGGAAGCAGATTTTTTTTCTGTTTTGTGGGAAATCTCATGATTTTGAATTCTTTTCTCCAAACAAAACCRAATTCAAAGCTCTCTGCAAGATGAAAATAAGTTAAAAAATCATGCCAGGCCGATCGAAATGCCAGCTGGAAGCAAAGGTGCACCCTTTGTGATTTGCAAATGCCAAAATCCATCTTTATCAAAGTGCTTCATTTAGGTTTTGCTTTTTCAAAAAGCTGTTTAGTCATAACCAGGGAGAATTGGGAAAACTGTGATTTCAAACCCAAAGCATGTTATTTCTTTTTGTCAAAGAAAATGCAAACCACTCTCTCAGAAAATTCTGCACAGCTAGGCTCGTGAACGATGGAAAGCTTGTGTACTGCAATTTTCTTAAGTCGGGGCAGACGCTGAATGCAAATTCCTCTGCACGCCTTTCTTGCTGTGACGCCAGCCTTCGCCCTGAGAAATGCAGCGTGACGATGAAGAGTCCGTGTCTCTGTGTGCACGCCGAGGGTTCAGACGTGACCCCACTCACCTCCGTACCAAGGCAGCGTGCCGCTGCTTTGCCCTTCCCCTTGGGTAAGCTCCCTGGAGCCGTATTCACCCTCCGAGCTTTCAGCTGGGCTGGTCCCGCTGCAGGCTCCCGTTGCATTTGGGACCCTCTGAGACATCCTCTTCCCAGCGCTCAGGGCAACCCGCTCCATGGTAGAGCCACGACCATTGGCTTCTACTGCTCCTGGAAGGAGACCAGGTGGTTTTGCTGGAGGTGCCCCGGAGARTTAGCTGCCCCACGCCTGCCTTGTGCTGTCAGCCCTCTTCAGCCYTTACTGAAGAACATGCTCCCAACAGGAGGGCGAGGGGCTCCTCGTGGCAGTCTGAGGCTGCAAATCCTACAGGTGGTTCGAGCACCATTTGCTCTTTGCACCTGTTGGTGAAAGTGTTGGTGGGGCCTGCAAACATGGTGAGACAAAACCCTGAGAAACTGGGGTGAATCACAGCGTCCCAGTCTCAGGAGAACTGGGAGTCTTGGTGCACGTGTTTGAATGTGGCAGCATTAGATGGACGTAGGTTCAGGAAAGCTGAGTGTTATTCAAAAGACAGTCTGCAGAAAGCATCGTTCTCCTGCTTGCCATGGAAAGATGAAGGCTATTTCTCACAGTGTCTGCCCAGCACAGTTYTTTCATGAATATTTTAAGCATCCAATTTACTATTTCTTTTGAAAGCCCTTAGTGACAATCATTCGATGTGCTAGCAGCACTCCAACAACGAGGCCAATTCCAATATCGATGAGGAGAGAGGATTACAGGCTAGAAAGTGGAGATAATTACATCTTTTAAGGCACGGTCTGAATAGCACTCTCGGCACGGGCAGTACGCTATGCCAGAAGGATTAAACACGAAGTACATTTATGCAGCATGTAGCCTGAGCCAAGGCTGTGAATGTATTTTGGAGAAAGAAGATCTGCGCTCACTAAGGGGTGATAAGCCAGATACCTGCCTCAGATAACCACTGGTTTTTGCTGTTAGTTGAAGGATGCTCTTTTTCAGTTTGCACGTGTGGGCACTGGGGGGCCTGGGACCCGGTTCTGCTCCTGATCGGATGTGACATCCAGCCTTGACGTGTGACAGTGCCAGGGGAGCCCCGGCTGGCAATGGGACGGGGTGGTGTCACGTCATCCCACCAACGTCCAGGGTGACTCATCCGAGAGAGGGTGATGGGCTCCTGGGTGCTAAGTGATTTGTGACGTTCCAGGTCCATGGAGATTGCCTCACACCTTGGTAGTTGTTTATGGGGGGAGTGTTTGAGCAGTAGCAGAACGTTGATGCTTCCATTGATGCTGGTGGGCTTATTGCCCTTATTGCTTGATTTCTGTTTCACTTGGAGAAGGCTTTGCATCTTTAAAGTTCACAAATTAACAGAAAAAAAAAGATAAATTAGTGTTTTAAAAGTCTGCTTATTTGTCTTGGAGATAATATTTCTGCTTCCTCCACCACTGGAGATCTATATCCCTGGTTAAGGTACCCCATCTATCAAGTATTATTCTCCCAAATGGGGCACTTTTTTCTTAAATAATTAAGCAATTCTTGCCTGATTTACTGTGTTATGGCTTGCTTGGTACCATGTATTATTCTCTGTTTTGTTTCCTGGGTTGCAGGCTGTACCTCAAAGTCATTATAGAAATAGCTGTACATCCTTCTTATGACTCAGGAAACTCATTTCTTTCTCTTTTATATCCTAAGAAACAGGGAAAAAAAAGTGAATCTCTATTGTGGATTCTGCTATCSCATGCTCCATGCCTCATACCCAAAAGTATATCCCAGGTTTTGGGCTACACTGGTGGTAAAGTGGGACCATGGTACATGAGTCGCTGAATCAGGGAAGTTCTGCCAGACAGATGAGGTCCAGCTGGTCATCATTCAATGGCACGTCCCTTACGCCTCCATTCGTGGCATGCACTTGTGTTATTTATTAAAGGGTTTCTTTGTGTATTTGTGCGTGTGTGTGTTTTTCCCATTTCTTCTTGTAAATCCCCTTTGCTCTGTGGTTTTGTTTGGAGACTAGTCCATTTTTGAAAGCACTATTTGAACTTGCATTTTATGCATGGTGCCCAGAGGCTGGGAGAAATTAGGCATTTCAAAGGCGGTCCAGTATGACTGAGACACGAAGGAAATGAGAAGGATCCTGTGGCTCAGATCCTCTGATGATAATTCTGCGTGTTTCTCCTGTTGGCATCTTGTACTAGGAAGGACCCTGCAGGACAGCAGGAAACAGCTGCTGGAAGGTAACACCTTCCTGTGAATTGGGGCGCTTTTCACTTTGCAGAATATCTGAGCCCAGCAGTTTTGTGTTTGAGAGGTGAAGGAGGTTTTCCAAGGGTGGCATTAACCACTTTGACCAGCCCAGGATGGTGCTCTGGATGCAAGGAGATGGATGCCCTAAACCTTGGGACAGCAAGGATGAATCTCCAAGAGAGCTGCTGTTCAAAGGGGAGACACTGTCTTGGCGAGGGCCTGAGCAGATGCCTGGAAGAAGGGATCAGACTCCAATATGTGGCCTTTTTGGAGGCAATCACTCCACCCACCTCGAGGATTGCACCCAGGAATGATGTCCCTTCTGGGGAAGGAGGAGTCGCTCYGTGGCACCAACCCAGGAATCGGGAGAGAGAAGGAGCATAGAGAAGCAGCTGAAGGAGGGATGGAGAAGGAAGATCCATGGGGAAAGGTGAAAGAAACCCACTTGGAAGGGGGAGCGACCTTTTTTTTTTTTTTTTTAGCTTTCTTGAGGTCTCTGCACAAGGGTGAGGCTGGGCCGGCGATGGGAGCAGCACTGCCGGCTCGCTGTGGGGGAACGCTCTTTGATTTCCTGGGTATTTACTATGTTTGTTCTGCCTCCTCTCTGTGATTTATTTGGGGACATCTTGTTCTGGTTAAGGTTCTTGGGCTCTGGGCCACGCAGAGCTGATTGCAAAGCACTCGAAGGCCGTCACGGCGCGCAGTGGATGAGAACTGCTGATTGGCAAGACACCCRTGTTCGTAGCTGTATCTCACGCCTTGGCTACCTGGGGCACTTGAGAAACAACCTCTCACTGGACTGTGGACTAAATCAGCTTACCTCCTTGCACACCTCAGCAGCATCACTGCCGAGCAGCGCTAGCCCTGTATGCCTAATTAAGTGCGTCTTGATTTACTGCCAGTGTGCTTATTGTAGACTTTGGAAGTGAATTTAGCTAAATCAAATTAAGCCACTTGAGTTCTGAGTAAGAATGTCCTCGCAGGGTTTTAATGCAGTTTAACTAATCTACTGTGGATGTTAACTCTGATTAATTTTCCCTAGTGTCTCTGGGTAGATGAGCCCTCTGAATCAAAGAGGTCTGACTTTGTTTKAGCTTAATTTGTTTTAGATGTGAGTTGCATAAATCAAAATAAAGCCCCTTAAAATCTTGGGCAGGAGTAAGGAGTTAATGTGTTATAGACTGAGTCACTTTGAACATGCACCTTGGGCTAATTGGCACTAACTCTCTTGAGCGTACTGATCTCTAAGTCCAAATTCCTACAAAAGTGGACAGCATTGCGTTGTCGAACCAACCGCTGCAGCCAAAGAGCTGCCCTGTTTCCATCAAGGGAGCTGCAGRTCTCTGAGTGAGACCGGACTGGGCCAAGAAGAGGTGGGAAAATGACCACGGAGCCTGGGGGTCCATGGAGACCTGTTTGCACAGCTGTGTGTGCGCTTGTGTGTGTGCTGGATATGTGTGTTTGCGTGYGCCTGCTGGGAGCACAGGCTCAGCCTTGCCACAGGGCCAGCCGGGGTGCACGGAGCTGTGGCAGCCTCCCCTCCACCAGATTTGGCAGCCCCCCAAACATGCCTGTCTTTGGATTGCACTGGCCAGTATCCTTATTAGTTATTACTTCTGGTAAAATGATGGAGAAACTTGTGCAGGTCTTGCTTGTGCTGATTTTCCTTTCTGCGTGTTTTTTGACCTGATGGACAAGGCTGGGTCTTGGGGTTGAGACATGGGGACTCTCTTTCCTCCTGTGCTGCTGGTCAGCAGTGGAGCCCTGAGYACATGGTTTTCCTGGTTTGTGCCARACMGTGGTAATGGTACCTTTGTTACCCATATGAAATGATTTATACCCTCCTGAAGGCCAGTTGTGCTGCCTAGGTAGTGTAAGGGGCTTGCACAGCACGGGGATACTTGTGCTCAGTCACTGGGCATCAGAGGCAGCGTGCAGAGCTGACGTGCTCTGCAGAGTTCAGCGCTGCTGCGTCCTGAGAGCGGTGCAGGTGTGAGGAGTTGGTGTCACCCTTGGTGTCGCCACGTGACRTCTCATCATCTTCAGAAGCAGCGCGTGTTGGGTTTGGCACAGGAGTTTAGATGTGGGTGGATTCAGCATTTAATARGTTTTGGAGCAAAGTGTGTGTCTATGAAGGTGCATTTATCTATATCTGCATCTACCCATCTATCTCTATAGGTAGATATATACATGAGGTGGGTGCATCTATCTCTGTCTATAGATATATATATATGAGGTGGATGCACAAGGGGAACAGGACAGCAGTATGTGTCTGACTGCTGTATTCAAGCTGCACAGGGGCTGAAATCCCCTCTTTTGCTCAGGCTAGGATAGTGTTCAGGTCATTCGTAAAAGCGATAAGGAAGAGGGTGCAATGGATGGCTGGGAGAAGGATTTCCTTGGCCACAGAAAGCACTTTCCACAGCGAAGATTGAGAAATCTGCTTTCTGCTTAGGGACTGGAAGTGTGTCTGCTCTTCCTAGCACAGCTGCAAGCTGAAAACACAGGAGAAACCATCAGCTGTGGCCTTGGGTCCAGAGCATGAAATCTCTGTAGGGCTAGCTGCCAGGTGGTGTGCGCAAGTGAGCAGACCAAATTGTGCTTTCCCAATGAAGGACACCTTGGGGAATGTAGTGCCTCGATTTSCTCTGTATAGGCTGGAATTTGGCTTCCTTTAGCTGTGGGGAAAAAGGCTCTGTGTCCTTTGAGCATCAGTCTTGCCCTCCCGTCCAGTAGGTCCCAAGTCCTTGTTTCATGGATGGCTGAATTCAAGGTAGACACTAGTGCTGAGAGTAGGGTTGGGCCTTGCAGCCATGGATGCTGGGGATATTCAAAGAGCTTTGCCTTTCTGGTGAGCCCAGCTGAAAGACTTCATCCCTGGCTGGCCGGGGGGTTTATAACTCRTGAGACGGCTCCATCGTAGCTGGGAGCTGGGTCGCAGCCGTGTTAGAGACTCTTCTGCTTTCCTCCCTGTGATGTGACGTCATTGCAGAGATTCAACCCCGTTTCTGTATCTGTCTTATTAGCTGTGACACCTCCGTTAGAGGTGACTGTTTCACCTCTCCTGTTTTTGGCCTTGACTCTGGAGGAAATGAGACAAATGAGATGAGTCCCAGGAGAAACAGGCCACTCTTCCACRAACGACTGCCTTGTGCTTGGCAAATTACAGCAGATCAGGAATCCTGGTTGTCTTAACTGCTGCAGAAGCCATGCCCCGTGCTGCCCTGTGACTGCTTAGTGTTGGTGACACGTCAGAGCTGGTGCAGGGATCCAGGTCTCTTGGTTGGTGTACTCATCCCTGGACTGCAACCTGCTTTTCTAGTTTCTTGATATCGGTTGTCTGTGGATGGCACTGGGCCTTGTTTGCAGCACTGCTAGCTAAAAACAGCTTCAGAAATCAGCTGTCTGGTGTTGAGGGACCTGAGAGAGAGAGAGCGGGTGCTGGGGACTGTGATAAAGCTCTCAGTAACAACTGTCTYATGAAAGCCATCTCCCCCATCTTGAGCTCCTCCACACCTTAAATCTTCTCAAGGATGGAGGACCCTGAGTTGCGTGCRAAAGTGATGCCAAGGGTCCAAGCCTCAGAAGCAGCTAGAGCGTRGCTGAGCCGTGATACCGGGCTCCTGGCCTGCAGTAGCAGTCAGGACTGCCCCTGAGGGTGTGAGCTTGATTTTGGGCAAGCTGGGCAGGCAGAGTAGGAGGCTGAGGAGGCATTGGGTTGTCTACCTTCCTTGCTTGCTCAAAGAAGAGACACAAAGCATAAAATTTCCCGTTTAGTGGATATGAACCGTTTTGTGCTTTGAGCTGTTGCTGGGCTTTCTGCAGCCACATGATGGGCTAATGCACTTATATTGGTTAAAAAATGAAACTGAGCCAGCCAGCCCATGTCTTTCCCTATTCCTGTGTCTCCACGTTCTCGTTCCTTGCTCTGTCTTGTGTCAGGCAAGTCTGGCTCCTCTTTGCAAATACCATCTGCTGCTGCTGCTACTCTCCCAAACTTTCTCTTTAATAACTTGCGGCTGTACCACAGTCTGTTTTTCTTTGGTAGATTTGGAGCGTGACTGCTTTATTGCCTTTTATCAACAAGTCTAGAAAGCGCTGATACTCTACAGAATTGACAACAATGTAAAATATATCCCAGCAGGACTCTCCTTGTCACTTGATCTGGTTTATCCTCAGCCAATATAATGGCCTTTTATGAATTTATTATGTTTCTTCCCACTCTCGTTAGAAATGCCACCTCCTGCATCTTTTAATTGGATTCACTTCTGTGCTCTTTGCGGTTCAGCACTGACGAGTGCCTGAGTYGGCAGTTGTGTTGACACCAACCTGTTTGTCTTATGAAACACTGGGCGTTAACATGTGCTTGGTCAGACTGAAACACAGCAGGGTGGGCCAGAGTTTGAAGGAGATTTTGATGACTGCGTGCCACGGASCAGCAGTGATCCTGGTGTGACCAAGTATCGAGCCAAGTGCACTGGCATGGGATTCCTGAGTCAGCAGATCCCGGGGGGAGGATGGATGGTGAGGAGGATGGATGAGGATCCAACCTGCTGGGATGAGGGGTGGTGTCATCGCAAGTCCTCAGCCTGCCGAGCTGTTCTTCAGTGGTCTGCACCCACAGATGTGGTCAAGCTTTCAAGCATCCAGCTGTTACAGAAACATGAAAGGGAAGGCCCAGTTTATTTCAGTTGCTGAAAATCCCTTTGTGACATCCCTGGCCAGACCTTTGCCAAGATGAGAGCTTCTGCTGGCTACCCTACAAGCTGACCTCACYGGAGAATGAGGACCATCGTTGCTTCTGGTAAAGGAAAGAAAAATCCCTCTTCTGGGCTGCCGTCATGACTCGGCRGGTATCTGTCTCTCCAAAACGGGATTTCGCAAAAATATATTTTTTTGTGCTTGTGGCATAATCATCTTGCAAAGTAGAGCAGAGACTATAGGGCAGGATTCTGTTTCTGAAGCATTTCCTACTYTTTGGAAATGCTTGGGTACTTCTTAGGGCTGTTTGAGATGCRCCAGACATGGCTGGCAGATGCGACCCAGGACCTCTGGGAAACCTGTGGCCCTCTGCAATGGCAGGTGGAGGTGTGGAGGGATCCCACAGAGTATTTACATGACATTTTCACATGCCGTGAGGCATTAGTCCTACTGAACTATTGCTGAAATAGGTTTAGGCACTAGTGGGCATTTGATGAACTGGGCTGAAGTGATCAAGCGACATGCACCCCTTGATTTTTATGTTTTGGTAGGAACACAAGCAYTTCTGAAAATGGGGAAAAGGCTCCTTTAGCTGCTGTTAAAATCATAAGCTCTCTGCAGTGTGAAAGCTCTCCTTCAGGAGATGCTCGAGGTCCATTTCCCAAAATCTCGTGATGGCTAAAATGACCTGAGACAGCTGTCACTGAAATTTGTGGTCGTGTCCCCGTAGAGTTCATTGGGCATTARTTATGGTGATGGCCATGAGCAGAGGAGGGGACACCTACCTCCAACTGCCCCAGCTCTAGCTTGTGGCTTTCTCTGGGATTTCAGTGGAGTGACAGAGACAGAAAAGCAGGTGAGAGGAGCCAACAGGAAACAGTTTTGTATTCAGGACTTTTCACTGCTGCAATCTCTGACCTCATCTGTGCCTTCCCCTGCCTGGGGCTTGTTGCCGTGTCTGGGAATTTGGAGCAGGTGCCTGGCACAAATCCYGCAGCAGGGATTACAGTGCGATGTGCTCCACTGCCCTTGCTGGCGATTTTCCATTTCCTACTCACGGAGGTGTGTGAAAACTTGCTGAGACAGTTCCTACAATGTTGGTGAACAGGGACAAACAATGAAAGAAGGATGTAGGGGGAAAAGGGGTGGTGAAATCCCAATATAATTTTCCTGTCTAGAAGTTCATTGGTCTCTGCTGGCTGCAGACAACCCTCGAGCCTATTTGCATCACACTCTGCTGAGGTGCCAGATGGGTTTTTAAGGTGTTTCGGGCAGAGCAGGGTAGTGAGTGGAGCCAAGGTGGTGGAGGGGAGGTTCMTAAGCAGGGCTTTGCAGGAAAGCCCTGGCTGGGTCATGCCACCGCTAGAAGTCTCTGCAAGTGCAACGCCTAGGCTGATCATGAGTCAGGACCAAGGTGCACTGGCAGGGATCAGATTTTGGTTTTGCAGCTAGCACCAGTTTTTCTCCCCTCCTTCCCTTCCTTTCCCTCTCCCTGGGTAACACACTGTGGAGAAAGGAAGACAGAGATAATGTCTAAGTRGTGGTTCTTGCTCTCACCAACTCTTGTGACTTTTTGTCATGAATCTTGTGATGGTGGTGGGGTTTGCTCCCAAGCTGCCCTTTCTGGAGTCGCACAAAGATCTTGGTTTTCACTGGAGAGAAATGAGGGAGAAAATCGCTACCCTCATGCTGAGGTGGGGAGGATGGACACCTGCAAATACAAATCCCTAAAGGCCTCTGAAACCCAGGAGACAGATGAAAAAGATGAAGCAACGTGGAGCATATTGATTTAGGAATCAGGAGGCTGAAAATGAAGTGGCACTGTGTGACATGTCTATGGGGTGGCTCACAACTGGCTCCCGTGGTGGCTGGGGGTAGCTGGCCAGGAGAGCCGCTGCTACACCAGGCAGGACTCCAGAGAGCATCACTGGATTTTTGGCCGTTTTCCAGCCCTGGCAAGTTGTGAGGGACCAGATCTAATGGATGGGGCAACTCTATGGCCCGAATTATTGCTGGCCAGGAGCAGTRTCACAGATATGTCCCTCAAGGCATCTGGCAACTGAGTCAAGGCAGCAGCTTGGAGGTGCCCTAGGAGAGAGGAGGCTCAAACCTCACCTGTGCGCTGCCCATGATTTCCTTGCCCGGGTTGCTGCTCTGATTATAAGGGCCTGAGAGTGGAGCAAACCCACTGACAAGACAGTGTTCGCGTTAACGGTCCGCCTGATCACTCGGTTTGCTTTGGCTTCCATTTCCCCACCTGCCTTGTGAGCTTCCCTTTCCTGGAAGATCCAGTCTTTCCCTTTCTTCTCTCCTTGACCTTTCCATATATTGGATATTCCATCCTTTGGGTTGGGGGCAGGTGTGGAGTCTTTCCAACAGCAAAGTCTGCATGTGCCAAAGGGTTCCCTGAACCTTGCATTTTTCCCACGTTGCAGTGAAATCAGTGGTACTGTAGCATGGAAGAATTTGCATGAGGTCCATCAATGTTGGTAAGTCCATATAGGGGCATGTATTTCCAGCTATAGTATAGCCACATATGTAAATCTATTTGTGCATCTATTTACATTTCCTTCCATTAACTTGGAGTTAAGCTGAAATTCAGGAAGACCCACAGGAGGCATAACCTGGTCAGAGATTTGCTCTGGTAAATGTGTGTGCTGAAGAGAAATTTTTCTGTAGCTCTTCTACAGGATACATTGCTGACTTTGGCAGCAAGAGGAATCCAGAGCAACTGAGCAGTTAAAGAAGTTCTCCGCTGATTTTCTGGGAGAAAATGAAGTCCAATGGAGGAGTTTAAGTTCAGAAGAATCTCAGCAGCACGCTCTCTGTCCCAGATCCTTACGTGGTGTCAGACAGCTTTGGTCTATTGAAGGCATGCTGTGATGATTTGTGCCAGCTGAAAGTCTGGGTCTGTTTCTCTAACTGCTCCAGTTTTTGACATATAATTTATGGAAGAGAAATAAAAAAATCCAAGTGACTAGAGGGGAGGAGGTTACTCGCTTCTCTTRGTTACTCTCCCATAGCTGTGGGGAGCTGTGATAATACACTGCTGATGGTTGATGGTGGACTGTGAAACAGGAACTGGTGGCTGTCTCTGGTTCCATGGAAGCTAGGGGTGAAACAATCCAGGAGATGATTTCCCTCTTCCTTGGGGTGCTGCAAACCAGGAGTAACAACAAAATACAATGATCACATTCTGCTCCTCTTTGCTAGGACCCTCATACACTCTCCTATCAGGCCACAAATTGATAGATGAATCATGACTTTTCTTTATTGAGGATTAAGTAATCGCCACACTTGCTGGGTGGTGCAGATGTTTTTCCTGACTTCAGAGCTCCCCAGGACCGAGTGGTGCATGAGAAAGTAATTCCTTAGAGCTTTTTTTCCCAAGTGTCTTGAGGACTTAAGGACATAGAAATATTCACATGCGGTCAGAATCACATCTCTTCCATCAAAATATCATGTTTTAACCAATGACAAGTAGGTGATATTTAAAGGGTAAGGATAGAATGGGCAAGTATAGAGCGATCCTTCTGGCTGTCACTAAGTTAAGCTACCTGAGCCTGAGGTTACATCTGGGCCACTGTGCTTAAACACAGTTCATGTCTCCTCCATGAATATATCCAATTCCCAGACTCCCGTGACTGTATTTCTTCAGTCTTTTGTGGCATAACATAATTATGGACTGGGAGGTAAAGAGTGCTGCTTTTTCTGGGTTATGTTGGTACAAACATAACAATAACCCTCCCCACTCCAAGTGCTAAAGAGCATCTCCATGCCTCACTGCCCCTGTGTGAAGGGCAACAAACTAAGCGAGGGGAGAGGAGAGGGATGCTAGAGTACATGAGGAATTCAACTGGAAAGGTGGGAACGAACTGGCAAACACGACTAGAATACGCCATGAAGCATTTGAAGCCGATCTTGCTGARCCAGATTTGTGGTACAGCTACTAAATATACTGCACTTTTCTCCTAAAGGCCTGGGAGTGGTGCTCCGTCTCCATTCCTCCTCCGTGAGGTGTGTGAGTTTTGAAATTRGGAGTCTGAATAGTTGGACCCTCTTTGAACCAAACTCTGCTTGGACTGATCATTTCACTGTGGTGGTCTGGCCCAGCTTGGTTCATCTGGGGTAGAGAATGTGAGAGTTTGCTGTGCTGCACGTGGCCTGCTGGGGCACTGTGCAGCCCCAGGATGGACCCAGGTGTCCATACCATGAGGGTCTCACACAGATTGGCCTCACCTGCTAGGTTAAGGTTGCCACTTAAAGTAGTTTCCAACCCAGAACTCATTCTGCTTCAAGTCTAGGCTTATCTGGCTGCAGAAAACCCACACAGAGAAGCCCGTAGTTTTACTTGTAACATCAAACTATCTAATGTCTGATGGGAATGGGACATTTCCAACAGAGAGGTACCATGAGGCTTCAACTCCTCTAAGCTGTCACAGAGAGCTCACAAATGAGAAATATGTTCACTTCAGCTATCTCTGCTTTTGAAGGAAATTTCAAAACCCCCAAGGCATTCCTGGACTCCTTCATGAACCTTTTGCAGTAAACTGACAGGCTTTTTGGAGGGTGAACAAACAAACTGGCTTCTGGTAACGATTTTGTGAGTGCCACATGGAGACAACTTGCCTCTCCATTAAGCTTCTTCGGACCTCCAAGTCCTCTTTTTTTTTGCCTGTGTTTTGCCAAGCTTTTCTCAGTGACTGAAATTACCTAGAAATGCATCACACAAAATCCAACAGGCAGAGTAAAATCCTGGAAATGTATTATGCAAAAGAAACACCTCTCTTTCGTAGGAAGACACTAAGGAGAACAAAATCCATTTCACTTGGCCAAGTCAGAAAGTTCCTAAATGGTGCTTGTCATCTTGTTTTAAACTGCTCTCCCTTTTAAATAGTTCGTTAAATAAGAGGGCCAGGAAGTCCTTCAAGCTTTGTATGATTTTTTTTCTTCATATTATGATATTTGCAAGAAAAATGTCTCCAGAGTTTTAATAAAACTCCTGCTGAATTTATTATGTTATTGTTAGAGAGCAGCAAATGCCCAGTAAAAAGTGATTTTCAACAAGGGGCTAACCTACCACAGCTCTTCATAGACAGTATCTGCGGTAAATAAAGCTGTATTAAATAAAACAACATCTTGCAGGCATTTGGATATTGTAAATGTAACTAATAATAGTTAAACCATACTATTATTAATGACTTTTTCCTCTGGTGTATCTGAAGAATTGAGGAAAATTGAAGGTTGTATGAGATCTTTCCACCTGAGCACCGTCTGTAAAGGTTTGACGCGATTTTTTGTGAGTGTTTCAGTCACAACTGCCTGGCTATCGGCTTTTGACCTATTTTTTTTTTGCAAAAAAATAAAAAAAAAAAAAAAAAAAAAAAAAAAAAAAAAGAAAAAAAGAGAAGGACTTACTGTTCATCTGTGTTTAATGGAGAATTATAGCATGTTTGTAAGCTGAGGGTGGTTCATGTCCTGGGAATGCTTGGCAGAAGTTATCACGGCTTGATGTTTTGCAAAATGGTTGCTTGAGGCGTTGGTGCTACTGGGACTTTCTCCTTCAGAAAGCTGAAGAACAGCTAATGTGCAGAGTTCCTTAAGGACCTGTCCCTCTCTCTGCATGATGCGTGACTCCTCAGAGCACCAAGAACTTTTGGCCARCATTCCTCATGGAGATGTAAGGATAGGGGTCTTCCCATGTCTGTCAACACTTTGGTTTRAGAAAGAGAAAAGCTTTTCAGCTGGTCTCCGTTGGAGCCGTGACCAACGTTTGCCAAATACAGAGGCAGTCCAGAGAGTTTATTAATGGAAATGCATGAAAGTCTCAGGGAGACCTGAAGCACTGTTAAATGTTTTTCTTCTATGTGAACCAGGGATTTTTGGGGTACAGTTACTCACGACTGGCAGAAGTGGGACAGATAGGCCTGTGCTAATGTTAAATAGTCTGGATGGTTCCTCTGAATATGATAGAGTTTGTGCAGGAAGGCAGTTTTACACTTAAATCCCATGCAAATTCTGCTCTCCTTTATACTTGTGCTGGCTAAGCCTTGCTGAAGTCAGTAGGAGTTTGGCTGATGAAGGACCTTCAGGTTTGGCAGAAGAACATTCACATGCCCCAATGAGCAGATGTAGGTGGCTTTATTGCCTCCAGTGAGGATATGAATCTGTTTTCGTTCTGTGGAAATAATAAAACCAGAAAGAATATTAACCTTCTTGCAGCTTTTTAACCACTGTTRGCGTTTCAGAGGTGGAGACTGCAGCCAGGCATCTTACTGCAGAGCGATAAAGAGGCCAGAGCCAGRGCTTTTTGAAATTCATGGAAAAAACTTCATTGACTTTAATGAGGTTTGAATTAAACTCTGAAATGCTGTCCATCTGGATCCCATTTCCAAGCAGTATGAGAGCTGGGGTAGAAGGTAAATTAACCTAATAGCAAGCTTACTTTAAAATACAGCTTAATCAATGTGAAAAGAGTTAAAGGGAAAGCTCCATTTTTAACGAATAGGTATTACCATTCTCTTATGTGATTGAATAGCCAAGATTGGGAGAAATAGAGTTGCTGGAGCCTTTATGAACTCCAGGTACAAAGATCTGCTGCTTTCAGACTGTTTTAGAGTATTTAACTTGTGACTGAATGTGATTTTTGAGGATCAGGAAGCCCATGGCTCTATTGAAATGGCCTGTTCAAAACACTTTAAAAGTTATTAACAACCTACTATAAGCTTTGGTATCTATCCTTAAGCTCTCCTTGATATCAAGGTAGAAAACCATCCCTTGTTTTGCCCCAAGTTCACTTGCTGGTATCTGTATTAGAGTTATTTCATCATTATTTTACCTCAGCATTTCATTTCTGGACTTTTCCTTGAAATTAGCCTAGATAAAAGTCAATGACCGGTTCTCCCAGGTTCTCAGGGACCTGATYGTAGTTTCGTGCTGAGATAGCCCAGGGATGGAGAGCTACCTCACACCACAGAACAGAACCGCTTTTAGAGGGGACGAGGCCTCCAACAGTCCCTTCAGAAGTGGTGGATGCTGAGGTCAGTGGACTTGCTTCCAATTTATGTTAGTATATAAAGTGAAAGCAAATTCAAAACTCTTGATTTTATTTGATACTGTTTTAAAAATAGATCTGCTGTTCAATCAATGGCTGTTGATTAAGGGAAGTTCTTTTTGGTGGGGGACTGCAATTATGCCTTTTCCTTGGGTAAAGTGCAGATTTCCTTTACTTTAATCCAGCAGACAGTGAAGCGGTGTTTTGAACACTATGATGGTTTGCAGAGGGAGAAAATAAAAATTAAAGGGTAAAATTATTGCTTATTAAGATAATGTAAGACAGTAGTGAAAGATTTAAGTTTCCCAGGCAAATGCCAGTTTTCTTCTGTAACCAGCATTTGAAAGCGGCCGACGTTTCTGCAGCGCGGCATTTTGAGCGATGGTGTAAGAATGAACCATGAGTGCCGCTGSAGACCGACCTCAGACGCAGGGTACACAGACTTCGCTGCTACGGGAGCCAAAATGCAGAGGGTATGAACCGTTTTAGTGCCAGCTGTTACAGATAATCTGTGTTTTCCAGGGTGAGTTTTTAGGGGTTTTGGCTAAAGAATGATTCTAAAGACCATATTCATTGTACTCTTGGGCTCTGTGGTTGTCATTTGAGATGGTTTCCTTTCCAAAAATGTGCCATCCCTTCTTTCAGAGAAGCCGTTCTGTCAGGGTCAGTCAAACTGCTCTAAACATCTTTCTCCACGGGAATAGTATCACCTGTGTTTTATAAGTGGAAATGCAAAGAGCTTGATGATTCTCCCCTCTTCCGCTGCGCTTCCCTCCGTGGCGTGCCCATGACAGCGTTATAGACAGGACCCCTGGGAGTCTGTGCAAAGAGTCCCCCCTTCCTGTTGTAACCTCTTCAAACAAGCCCTAGATAATAAATAAAACAAACCCCAAGTCCTCCTTGCAGGCGTGCACACACGCACACATACTCTCAGTCGCCAGCCAAAAAGAGCCAGCTCCACTAATGCCATAACTGCTAATTTATGCAAAGTGCCTTGTTTTGCCATCGGAGTCTTTTCATTCTTGACTATAGCCCAAGCAAAATCCCGTTAGGTCCTAAAAATTAATTTAAGGCACATTTCCCCAGTTGTTTACAATTACCCTCCACACTAATTCAAGCAGCATGCTGATCCCCTCCTGCTGGCTTTAATTTATTTATTTCAACCTAATTTCCCACCTCCCCACAGTCACTCTGTGTATACTGGAAAAGCAGAAGATTCCAGTGCTAGCTGCATTGCAAAGGACAGAAACCTTATGCTCAGATTCCCAAAAGAGCTGCAAGGCAATCTGGGATGTGGCTCCTGAGAGATGTGTTCAGCTCACTGCTATAGTTTAACTTTATAGCAACGAGAAGATGAGAGTTGAGGAYGACGTGGAACAAATCCCGGCGCAAGCTCTATTTCACCATGGTCCTGGATACAAAGCAACCACAAAGCACAGAGTCTTCTTTCACACCAAAATAATCTCCCTCCTTGCTTCTAACCCCTTGGCTCACCTTCAGGGCCAGGAGGTGGTGGAGGAAAGGAGCTCAGCTTGCAGGATGAGAGTGCAAGAAGAAAGTTGAGAGGAGGTGAGGGAACTTGCTAGGCTTGGAGGTTTGGGCTGAGATGTTTGGGCTTGGTGAGGGTGAGGTAGGGAGGAGAGGAAGCCTTTGATGTTATCTTTGCTGAATCTCAGAAGTGGCTGCAGGAGGAAAATCTACTCAGTGGATAAGGTCTTGGCCTGGGTGTCAGCTGGTGACCCGAATTACTGAAGCACAGACCTATGGATGAGCCGAGAGATCTGAGGGGGAAACCTAGCCAGAACATGTAGCCTAGGTGCCAGGCTGAAGTCCCCACGCATCTCCAGGTTTGCAAGAAGAGGTTCCCAGCTAACCTGCAGCCAGGCAGCACTGCCTTGGTCCTATTAGAGCACGTTCCTTCATTAGTGCCTTCTAACAAGGAAGGGGACCTTCCCAGCACGTGTTTCTCAGCCCTAGTGACCTCATTCCTAGGCATGACCAGAGTGCCTAACAGTCCTCACTCATTCTGCACAGCTGAACTGCCRCATGTGCTGTCTTGTCCCCACAGTTACCTCCTCTGCATTGCTCAGGCAAAGCTGCTCCACTACGAAGTGTGATCACTCTACCTGGCATTGCCCCARTGATTCCATGGGGCTTTGCAGAGGACTGAGGTCAACCTGCTGTCTTTGACAGYCAGTTGCCTTATCTGGAAGGCTCGTATGCCCCCAGCATCACTGCAGCTTTATTTCACGTTACCTAAAGCTCAGGATGGGTATTCTGGTCTTCCTGCTGCCAGCTGAGGTTTGTAGCTGCTCGCTACAGTTGTGATCTGTTGCTCTAGCCTGATGAATCCTGAAAGCTTTTCTACACAGTGAAACCCAAAGGTTTTGAAGAACCAGGAGAGCAAGGGACTGCTCTGAAGGCTGAGCTATAGCAAGTGAGCTTGCTATATATCTATCAGGCTTTTCTTTCTGCTCCATGACTACCAAACCCCCAGGGTGTCGTGGTTTTCCTGCACTTAGTGGCAAGCAGTCAGCAGTGGAGCATCTCCCTTGAGAAGTGCCCCAGACCATTTTAATATCTGGGACACTTGAACCAATTAGTTGATTGTATTATTTGAAGTAGGGCTGTTGCTCTAGAAGGATGTGGATTTCCTATAGGGTCTGTGTCATATCTGCCAGCCCCACAGGGATGTCCTGAACTCTCTATGGTCTAGGTCTGTGACACAGACCTGAACCAGAGGGGAGATGTGTGGAATGATTCAGAGACCACCAATAGACTTCCAGCGCCATTTGAGATRCCTGTGGGGTATTTGAGACTTCYACACAGTGTGGTCACATAGGACCATTAGAGACCCACTCTCCTCTGGATGGTGCTTGGAAGCTCAGCAGGATAGATTCATTCAATAATTTASGTTGGAAGGGACCTCTTTAGGTTATATGGTCCAATCCCAGATGTCTCATACGGTGCTAGACACTTCTAGATGCTCCTCTCCATTCCTTCCAAGCGATGTCCCCCAACGCTCATTAGTCTGCCTGTTCTCCTGTTCAGATTCATGACCACAGTGCTCTCCTCACCTGCAGCTTGCCTTCACTGTCAGCTGAGAGCGCAGCAGCCTCCAGCAGAGGAAGCCCAGAGGCCTCATCCAGCTCTTGTGCCTACTGGTTTTCAGTAGAGGCAGAACTGGGCTGGGCTGTGCCAGGCGTGAGCTCAGCAGCTCCTCACCTTCCCTGCTGCCTGCACTACTGGCCCCAGCCAGCAGCTCCCTCCTTGCTCAGCTGTTTTGTCTATAACAGCTTCAGCTCTCACGTTGAAGCTGTCAATCTCATTTCTGATTCATGCCAGGCCTCTGATGTATGGGCTCTCCAAGATATGCAACCAAGGCCGTTTCAATGGGACAATTTATCTTGCTCCAGCTCCCTTCATGCTATGGCTTGCTGTGCAGCAGGGGCGAGGGAGGAAGCGTGGTTTCTGCTGGCTCTGCAGTGTGTTCCCCGAGCAGGCAGCAGAGCTGCTGAGTGTCCACGGGGGCAGTTCGTGTTAACTGAGGGAGCTGCTGTTGAACGGGCTGTTCCTGGCTGTCCTCGCTTTCCAGCAGCAAGGACTCCTGCTGAGCTACCCAGCCAGAAGCCAGCCCTTTGAAGTCTTTAAAGRCTTGCTTTTCAGCAGCAAGGCTTGAACTAATTTGTCTGCGAGGCTCTCCAGAGGCACCATCGCACCCGCTGAGMTAAGTGGTAGTAATTTAAACACCTACAAGTTGTCCTACTTTTTTTCAAAACCTTGCACYGCTTTCCTCATGAGAAGGTAGTGTGCTGCACAAAGAGGTTTTAATCAAACCAAAGTATACACAATCCTTTTCTCCTGCTTTAATTGAATTTCCACCRATGGAAGCCAAGAGTATTTGGAAAAACAGGGCCTGGATTTGTCTTCTACATCTTCTGATACCAGAGACCTCTCAGGATGGAGATGAAACTCTACCTTCAACAGGAAAAGGGGGAGAGGCATGCCTGAGATCTGTATTTCCTCTAGAGATGTATTTTCTCTCTCCACTGAGAAACTCCTGCCACTTTAGTGCTGAAGCCTGCTGTGACTTAGAGCCTATTTTAAGAGCAGTTGTGATCTGCCTAAAATAGATGAGCCCTGTGTGTGCGTGTGTGTGTGTGTGTGTTGTGC
Source organism: Rhea americana (assembly GCF_003343005.1). NCBI lineage: Eukaryota > Metazoa > Chordata > Aves > Rheiformes > Rheidae > Rhea > Rhea americana. Next base: position 1,655,534 of record NW_028186061.1, on the reverse strand, counting down.
ATGCAAGCCTACCAAGTGGATAGTTCAATGTCCTTTGATTTTGTCAGTGTCTAGGGGAGGTTAATTCCGAAGAGGTTTCGTTAGGGCTGATAAGAGAGGCACCAAGCTGTGCGTGCTGCTCCAGGCTGATTCCATGACGGCAAACTTTCTGCCAGCTAATGAAAGGGAGCACTTTACTCTTGTTTTTTCTTTGAGAGGGTCTGGCCTCATTGCTGATAGGTGACCCATACTTGCTATAGTGATTAAATTAACTTTACAGTGTCCTAATTTTGTTGCCTGATGGCTAAAAAGAAGAGCAAGATGGGGACGGGGGGGTTCTTCCTCTCCTCTGAGCCTGATGTACCTGCCCTAGGGTGGGAGAAGGAGACATAAGTGGTCCTGAAGTGTACAGGAGGGGAAAAGAGTCCACAGGCAGCAAGGAAGGGAACGAAGCTTGAACATCTCCATTTTTTCTCATGTGAAATGCAACTATTTAAAGGTTGGGCAACAAACCCTGATCTAGTCTTTTTGCCTGCAAATATCCAAGCCAGAGTGCTGCAGACAAGCGATTCCAGCATGAGACTGAACTRGGCAAAGGATGCTTCATCCTGACGTAAGGATGTCCAAGACCAGGAGACCTGCTCTGTCTCGTCGTCTCCACCCTCCMTTTCAGACACTGTCCGGGGTTTTGTAGCCATGTTCACCAAGATCTCCTCTTGCCAACATTTTTGAACTGGGCTCCAAACAGTATCTTTGTCCCTCTCCTCCTCAGTCACAAGATTTGCCCAACAGATCTCCTTTTCTTGTACAGCGTCAAGTCTCTGGGTGGCGTGACACTTCCCTTTCAGAAGGCTAGTTGACTGCTGAGCAAATTTTGTTTCCTGTTTTCTTACTTGACTTTAATAATTTGATGCTACTTGTTCCAAGCAATCGCTGTGTTCTTGCCGTCAGCCGTTTGGACAGCCCTCAGTAATTGGAGTGGAAGTGCTGCTATTCTCATGAAATCAATATGAGTGCGTCAAAAATGACCTTCAGTGGGAACACCTTAGCCACATGGAAAGTGCTCTATAGCAGTGTAATGACATTTTGTGGTGGTACAAAGCATTATATAAAGAAAATTTCAATTATTTCTTGAATTTTTCTTGTAGTCAGACAAGAAGTACGTTTTTATGTTGCGAACTGAATTGAGAGTGAAGTGAGCCGCTGACAGAAGCGTATATAGCGGTGGCTTGAGTGAGACGAGAGCATTATTTTTGGGTGAGTGTTTTACCTATTCTTTCACTTGAGTTTTGTCTAGAGTCAGAAATTTCAGCTGTTCTTCAGTCTGCTGAATGCTTTGGCAGGAAGAAGCTGACTTAATCTCTATTTATTATTAATACAGTGTAATAGCAGAATTAAATCAACAAGGGTCAAACCGCAGAGTTCTCCTTATGAAATTAATCCCTTGTAAATCCCTGCAGAGCATATCAGACACCCATAGAYGTATAAACTATGAACACTTATGCTCAAGATCAGCCAAAGAAAGGCAATCCTGGCAATGAAGTTTTCATTCTGCTTCTGTCATTTTAATTAATATTAGCTGAAATAATCTTAACAAACTCAGCTATTAATCTTTTTTTTAACCTGGCCCCAGATGCTTTGCTGTTAATCAGCTCTGTGTTAGCTGGTTTTCCAGTCGCTATTCCCAGGATATCAGACTAAGGTGAGTAGTTGGCTCACCTCTTCCAYTGGAATAGAAGTCATCGATGACAACAAGCCCTCTGAGCCATCGAGCAAATGTATCAAAACCAATCTAAAAACCCATTAGTTTTTTTTTTTTCTCAGTTCCCTGATGAGAAAGTCTTACAGGCTTTTTCTCCTCTGATAGCTCAAAATCTTCTCTTCCTCTCTGATCTAGAGGCATCYATGGCTGATTTATGGCCCCTTCTCCATCCTTGCTGTATTTTGGGATTGCCTTCTCATGTTCCCTCCCAGACACCATTCAAAGGCTCAGAGACTGCAGGGGCACCCAGTTTGAGGTGATGCTCACGGATGGCTGGGACATGGCCGGAGGGGCAGGGAACAGCCACGGCCCCTGACCTTTTTATCCCTCTGAGGAAAAGCGAGATCACGAAGAAGCCAATGGGCACCAGGTTTAAGGGCTTTAGTTCCTCTATTTTTCATACAAATGCTTGTAGTTCAAAATGGAAATTTCTGTGGGATGCTTGCTTCTTTACATCACAGATTTTTCCTTTTTTTTTGAGCTGACCAATATTTTGAAAATTTCTGGATGGCCAAAATCAAAAGAAATGGGCCAAATATCATATTTTTAATCTTATTTTTAGTCATCTCCCCAAAAACCCAAACTCAGATCAATCACTCTGATATATCAGCTCACATATGGTTTTTACAATCAACTTCTTTGATAAAATTCATAAGCAAAAAATTTGACTTTCACTTTTTCCACCACTTTTTCATGAGAACAAAAGACAGCCAGACTTTCTGCTTAGCAAATCTGCCAGACTCAGAGCCTCCTCTCTTATTATAGAGCATCTTTTTGGAGCTGTAGGAACAGCTGAGSAGACAGTAGGAGAGGGAAAGCAATCTTTTTAAAAAGTCTGATATAAATAACACAGTCTTTTGGCTTTCCTGAGCTCGGTGACAGTGGTGGGATTACAGGCCTCGGTGTGTCAGAAATGGTGCTCGTAAAAGAGCTTCCTGTCTTTAATACGTTTCCCTCCTTCTAGGGCTTCTGTGTTCAGTCCTTCCCGGATCTGGAGTTTGGTTTGAACCCTAGGTGCAACTAAACCTCTAAACAGTGGTAATGCAACCATCAGAAAATCAGTCAGGTCTACTCATCTGCTTCTAACTTGAAAATTAGACTCACRCCAGATATGGACAATAAACATCAGTCTACTGATTACTGAAGACCATGCTATCAAGAAATGGATCYACAATGTTCTAGAGACAACAAAAAATCAGTTAAATTACATATGCCCCAATGAAGAAATCCTCTGAGTTCTCCACTCCCTCTGTCATCTCCCTGCTTAATGTGGGCTCCAGCTCCAGCATGCAAAAGCCCTCCATGTCTTTGGCGTGAAATAACTCGCCCTCCACAAGCTCTCAGTGCAACCAGTACCAGGGACTGGCAAGGCTGGGCACTGTGCGTGGGAGGCAGAGTGTGACGGGGTGCGCAATGCAGTTCCTCTCCTCCCCGCYCCTCCTTGCTAGGCCTGTGACCCATGGGAGAGTCTGGAGGCTACCTTTGAAGCTCAGATTCCTGCATAAAGAAAGGGCCCAGAAAGTGGCATGTTCTCAAAAATGAGCACTGTAAAAAGCAAGCATGCCTCATTTAGCCCCTGGACTGCACCTTTTCTCAGAAAGGTCTCCAGTGGCAGGATACACATGCCAGCAAGTTCAGGTCCATATTGCACTCTCACATGGCTCATTCTGCCACCCAGCAGCTGCACCTTGGGATCCAACCTGATGACCACAACATCTCCCTCAGTTCCCTGGTGATTTTCTTTCCAGGATGCAGCTAGTATTTCCTGGCTGGATCGTACTTCAACATGACTGAATCCCTCTTCTTCACTAAACCYGGCAGTGTGAAAAAGCTGAGCATCAATCTTGTATTTCAATTATACATGTGCCAAGCTATCAGAGAAATGGATCAGAAACAGCAGCTCCAGTAATCACAGCTGATATTTATTTATGCTCAAGAGGAGGGAGCTCTGAACTGCCTCTGTAGCACCTATAGAAAAGCTGCTTCCCAGGTAGCTTATTGACCTCTGTGGTTGTTCCTCAATCAGTGTACGTACCATACTCTATCTCACCAAAGCTCTAATGTTTTAAACTCTTCCAAGTAAAGGTGTTGTCTGACCTCCATTTTAGAGATGGAGAGCACTCAGAGAGAAAGTTGAGGCTGGCTTAGACCTCTAGGGACACTTCATTTCTATGGGCTTTAGTGGGACGTTGGCAMCCCCTTAACTCTGAGAATCTCTCTTGAACAACATGAAAGAGCCAGTGGCAGAGTGGGGAATCCAACAAAGACTTTCWGAGTCCTGTCTCAACACCCTAACCATGAGCTCAGCCTGCCTCTGGGTCATATGTCCTCCTGTTGTGTGGTTTGGTAGCAACTATATCTTCCTCCACTCATTCCTGTGGCTTGTTTGAAGTCAATGGTTTGGCCTCAGCATGATGAACARGCAGCCACACTGCTGGACCTCAGTCAGCTGCATAAGCATCTACTACCACATCAGGACTTTTCATGGAGTCAGTACAACATAGCTCAGCCACTCTCCTTCGATCTGCGTAAGYGCCATATCCCTCAGAGACCTGCAAGAGGTTTGAATGGCCAATGTGGGGGGCATCCAAGATTGCTGCGTTGAGCAGAATGGCTCTGTATCTAGGATCCTCACGGAAATGACTGGGACCAGGACGTTATTTGAATGGGGTGAAAGGATGATGGGAGGTTTCAATGTCTGACCTGCGTAGGATATCTGCAGCCTGTGTCAGACATAGTGACTGAGGACTGTTTCATCCCACCACCTTTACCTGTCTAAAACCAAAGCTTCTACTCTATGCAAGTTATTTCATGTCTCTTTTTCTAGCAGCGCTAGAAACCAACAGGAAGTGTCTACATGGCAAATTGTATCTACAAAAGCTTATGTGAAATGTGCCCATTGGTAAGGTGCACACTTTGTACACAGCTGCCCTCAAACATCTGCCCAAAACAGGCTGAATTGTGCTTCTGCAGATGCTGGTCTTGCCTTGCATTAACCACAGGGGTAACCAAGATAGTCGTTATAGATCAAACACTTGGCTCTTAGGTAAGCTGACCCCAACCCAAAGAGACTGAGTAGTTCGATTTCTCAGGAATGCTTGGCTGAAAACACATTGTGTCCTCCCCACTGCTGTAGTAACATCACTCTTGGACACTGGCAAGATCTGAATCCCCATGGGGTGACTGGGTGATAAATCCTCAGAGCAGGGCAGTTCGGTCCACTGTCTCTCCACTGCACAAACCTTCTCCTATGGATCCATCCACTATGTGGAGGCAAAGCATGGTTTAATATGTTCCATGGTAACAGAGACAAATCCAGAATGTAAATGTCCTCTCCTCCATGCTCGCTGTCAAAAAGCAGGACTCCAGGGCATCACCTACTGTGAGTAAAGAACGGGGACAGATCACCAGTCTCTGCTTGGCTACATAAGAGCAAAGTGACAGGAGAGAAAGCCTTTTCATCTGAGTTATGATTTGCAAGGAGCTGCCCAAAGATGGGTTACCCTGAGGCAAAGGCTTGGAGCAGAAGGATCCATAAGTGATCTCCAGTAAACTAGCAGGGTAGGTGACCCAGCAAGCAGGTGGGGAGAAGGAGAGTCCCATGCTTTTGTCTCACACCATCCATCAAGCACTGGCTGATGTCAGGGGAAGGCCTGAGCTGTCAAGGACAGATGTCTTTTGGGTCAGCCTGAGAGGCTTCATAGCTCTATATGCGCTGGAGATGATGGGGACAGGAGATGGGGCCATTCAGAATCCCAGTACGGAGATAGGATGTGGCATTCACACCACATCTCCCTTCAGGCTCTAAAGTCCCCTCCTTTTAAACTGGCCTTATATGACAAGCCACAAATCACTCAGGAGACCTGAGAATTGAACCTGGGGAATTTCTAGGCTTTGTACAGAGGGTTGTTCTCCCCAGAAAACTGTTATACTCTCACATCTGCAGTGAGTCTCCCTGGATGGTCCTCATCACAAGGCTCTCGCTACCAGTGTGCACAGCCCCATGCTAAGTGGTCCAACTGCAACTCAGTAGCAGATACAACGCTTGTCATTTCTCGTCGGCTGAGGGACAGCTCAGTTGACAGTCGATCAAACACATGAATGGGTGCTTTTGTATAATTAACTAATTAGCAGGTGTAGTAGTTTAAATTGACCTGGGGAAAGGGTTTATTATGCTCTAGCACTTTAATGAGGGATTAAGTGGTTGCACAGTTGCGTGGCTGTCAAATGCTCAGCTTTGAGCAAGTCTATCCCTCTGCTGTTGGAGACAGAACTAACAAATGCATTTAACTAACTGTAAACTAACTTAGCTGGCTCTTCTGTGCTCCATGGACTGGAAGACTTCAAATTCTGAAATGAGAAAGACTGGGMAGGCTGCGCCATCCACTGAACAAGTGCCAGCCAATGGAGAATATCTTGTGTTGTCTGAAGCCCTGGACCTTCTGGTCCTGCTGACCCCCTGCTGCGGGGTGGGATGATGCTGTCTGGGGTTGAGCGCTGGGCCAGGCTGCCGTGAACGGTCAGCAAGGCAGGGCAGAGGCTAGGGGAACACATTGCAAAGGGAAAACAACTTGCTGGCAGCTGAGCTAAAAATTTCATGTGAGTAAATGAATTTAGCCAACAATCTGTAGAGGGCTGTCTCCACACGCCAACTAAGTGACAAGCTGTACTGAGCAATCCTGGACTTAGTCCCAGGAATTCAGCAGGGTAAAATAAAGAAAGCTGAGGCTGCGATCAGCAGCTGGGGTTTTATGATCACGGAGTAATAAAATTTGAGGCATTAATATGCAAGTGAAACATTAGCACTAAATATTAGAATATGCTTTAAAAGAGTCTAAGGAAGATGTGCTGAGGCTCAGATATTAGCAATGAGCTGTGTGGGAGAAGACACAGCCAGTTCCTGCAGCTCRTGCTAGTTTGGGGAAGGAGTGAGATGAGATGATTGAAACACTTTGGGCTGGCCTTGGACAAACAAAATTCGTAGCAGTAAGATGATAAAGCCTATTAGAAAAATCAATTTGTCAAGGTGGAAAATACGTTTCTTTACAGTGAGAAAAACTGCTTAATAGAATGAGCCCRTGTGCTTGAGTTAAGTAACTCTGTAGTCATCCAGTCCACCATGAAACTAGCTTCACCAGATAAACGTGGTGGCCTGACGTGGAGAGAAACGGCTCCTGTTTAGTTTTCTCATCTCTGGGACACAGGTTTTTCTCTCTTAAGGTTCCCTCTTAGAGTGACAGATCCCAATACAAGTCAACACTTGCTGGTTTGTGCCCGCATGAAGTGTAAAGAGGAAATAAATGACATAAGCAGATAAAGCAGATCATGTTTCAGTATATATTTCAGCTGCATTATTGCCAAGCTCAGGAGACAAAAATCCCAAACCTGGCACTGGAAATAACAATGTAAATAGCTGTCATAGGGATTCTTTCTCTTTGCTGTAGGGATTTTTTTTTTTTAATTTAAGCATTTGAGTGCTTGGATGCATCTTCTCACCATTTCCTGTGACAGCTAATAGCACTTGCTGTTGATCCAAACCTGTGTGTGATTTCCCCGTAGTCAGGGAATCCAGGAGATGTCCTCCGACACAGCCATGTCCTGCAACATGATAAAGTCGCTGGGGCTGATCACGTTGTCCTATCCTTGTTATTTATGCACTCTGGTCCCAAAGTGCTAAGTGATGGAGGGAGAGACGCACTCTTTCAGATGAAGGAAATATGAAATTGCAGAGCCCACCGCCAGAAAACTGCTCCGTGAATGAGCTGGTTTCTTCTGATCTTCTTCTGATCAAACTCCTTGTTCAGTCAGAGAAGGAAATGAACATCCCTCTGACTCTTCCATGCTGGCACACGAAAGGGTGCTGAGCAGCCTCAGGTGTCTTCTGAAGCAGCACCAAAAGGGAGAAAGCAACCTCCTCCACGGTGATCGGTTTGATAACACCTGGAGTAGCTTCAGGTGGAGGAGTGTTAAGACAGATGGAAAGCTTCAGATAAATGTAATAAAAAGAGATGCAGACACCCAGTCACTTCATTTGCAGTGCCAAGGGATTCATGGAAAATATGATACCAATCGTTCGCATTTGCTGTGACAGGAGGTAAAACTGCAAAGACATTGTCCATGGACCCAGGGCCAGGTATGCTCCTGCTTTGTAAAGAAGTGTTGCAAAGCTTCCAACAGCCTTTTCATGAGCCATCAACTCTGAGCAGCTTTGGTATCAGTGAGGAAAAATAGCAATTGATTTTCTAGGATGAAAATCATCTGTTTTCAGGCTCTGAACAGGTATCATCAAAAAGACAAGCAAACGTTTAATACCTAACTAAAGAAAACCAAAAAAATCCATAGATCTCTTTCTCTTCTGGTGATGCTTTTTGCATGTCTTTTGAGTCTAAATTTCTTGTGTTTTCTCCCCAGATAAGGGGATGAAAAGGTAGAGTCTCTTTCATGGGATAGCCTAGGAAGGGGTCTATCCATTTTGGGAACTGCAGCTTTGCAAGATTTCATCAAGCGAGTGACCAAGGCACGAGCAAGCCATGAAAAACAGGTTTTGAGATCCTGACAGACGTGACTGCCTGCTCTTTCTGAGACCATCCTGCTACGTGGCCACCTGGGAAGACAGGACACGGACACTGGTCTTGTTGGCTGTCCTCCCAGGTGGAGCGCAAACCAAGAGGGCTGCCCAGGAAAACCCACCGTCCGCCTGGGCTCCTGGGGACCTGCCTGGTTTTCTCTGGAGTAGCATTTCAGTCGCTGTTCCCTGAGCTACGGGGATTTTGGCAGTTCAACAGGAAAATAAAATCCTGGGCTGAAAATCTTTCATGCAGCTTTATCAAAGGGCTCTGTTAATGAGCTCTTGCTTGATAGCGGAGTTGTCGAGTCCTGGTGAGGCTCTCCTGTGCACAGGGGAGCCTGCTGAATTCTGACACACCAAAAGAGGCTGAAAAATCCTTAAAAAAAAAAAAAAAAAAAAAAAAAAAAAAAAAAAAAAAAAAAAAAAAAAAAAAAAACAAAGCAAAACAAAACAAACAAACAAACAAACAAAAAAAAACCAAAAAAACCCAAACCCAAATAATTCCAGTTCCCAACATTTATCTTAACTGTAAAGAAGAGGATGAAATGTGGGCTAGCATCTCACAATTTGCCCCACTTGTTTGTCATCTGTAACCCAAACTGCACTTTTATCCATATAAAACCTCCTCCTGCTACAGCTTGGTAATAAAGTTTWGTCGCTACACCAGTAAACTTATACGCTAGAACTCCTAATCAGCTTTCTCACGGACATTAAGGAAGCAACAGTTCCCACACGGAGCCACCAAGTGCTTCGTTTCTCCAAACCCTCAGTGTCAGTGGTCAAATATTGAGTGCATTAACAGCCCTGCATTTGGCAGCAAGGTTTCCTGGGACAAATCAGCCCTTAGATTTAGTGCGGGGACAAACAGGGATATATTAATTTTTTTGTCCTCTCAGATCGTTTTTTTTTTAATAAATAAAAACAGTCTCTGTTAAGATGATCTGTTAAGGCACCTCTGGCTGTCTGACGCCTGCAGACCGAGAAGGAGGGAGCTGTTCGGGCCGTAGGAGAGGAATGGGACAGACTGGAGCTGAACSGAAGGGAAAGAAGGCGAGGGAGAGGAAAGGACGGAGGGAGAAGGAGGGAGGCAGGGAGCTTTCCGCCCTGCGGCTGGAATGTGGAATATGTTTAGCTGAATTTACAGCAGGCAGAAGTTATTGAATTTTCCATCTTCACCGCGGAATTAGCATCAGAGAGCATTAAACGCTGCACTTTTCAAGCTGCGGTGGCGGGCTGGTGGGGGGGGTACCCACCAAAGTTTTATGGCTGAAACACAAACCCCTGTCGATGTGCTCCGAGGGCGGCGATGCTGCACGTCCCGAGAAGCGCTGGGCTCTGCAGGGGCTGCGCTGGAGGAGCCGGGGCCGCCTGGGCGTGCGGGTGCTTTTGCAATCCAGCAGCCTTGGGCTGGTCAGATAAAAAGACCCTTGAGGAGCTGGGAGAGGAGCTGCCAAGTGCCCATAATTGCATTTTCAGTAGCATTCAGAAACCTCAGGAGAGAGAGGGGGCTGTTCTGCCAGATGCTCTGCGTGCCTCCGGTGAGGCACGCGGTCGGAGGAGTTACAGCCTGTTGGGGCAGGACAGATAAAGTGTAGGAGGGACAGAGCAAAACTGTGCAGTGGGGTAAAACCAGGCCTCTATCCTGCATGCAGACGCCGGAGCTGGACTCCTGGGTGTTTCCCGCTGCTGCCTCACACCTGACAGTCCTGTCACCCTGAGGAGGAGACAAGTGGATTCTGCCTTCGAAATCCTCAGCACAGCAGTGGCCTTGACACCTTGCACTGCCCCTGCTTGTGTGCCTCAGTTTATCTCCCTGCAACCCCCCCCMWMAAAAACAACAAAAAAACCCACYCCAAAAGTTGTAAAATAGTAAAATAATGGAGATTTTTCAGTGCACCGAGGTCCCACAGACCTCTGTCACGGTAACGCTTGAGCTCCCACGGCATCAGAGTGTGCCTGGATCTGGGGGGAAAACTGACCCCGTTAAACTGCTGAGGGAAGTTTTCATCCCTCTGAATTTCTGAATTTTCTGTATTTTGACTTTCGGTCTCTGAAGCATGCCAGCTCCTCTTGGATTTTTCTTCTTGATAGAGAGGTCAAGACAATTGTTGTATATATTATATATACATAAATACAGTGGAATCAGTGATAATTACAATGCCTTTGGCTCCTGGCTGTGCTCTGACTATAACTGAAAGGAGATGTGTAAAATGCATTTAGTGGATGTAGAAATGAAGCCTCCTGGGGGTAGAAGTGCTTTGGCAGGAAATAGCATTAATACTTCTGCGCAAGCGCTGAAAGGAGGTGACAAAGGACTGAGAGGCAGAGACCGCCCTTGCCGGAGGAGCCTGAGCGGACGCACCTTTGTGCCTTCCCGACGAGCCTGACGTGGCTTTGGCTGCCTCTTTCCCAGTTGTCTCCTCCTTGTGCCTCAGTGGAGCTGGCCCTCTAGTCTCCTTGGATGTCTCGCTTTACCCTTACATCCTCTACGTCCTCCAGAGGTGAGTCTTCCTCCTTGCCAGAACAGCTGCCTCCTCCACCTTGTCTGCACCAGATGTCACTCCCTTTCCCTGGTTGTGGGAATTGCTGGTTTATCCTTTCCCTAACCCTCGAGTGCCTGCATATCTGCTCTTTCTGTCTGAGCAAATCCTTGCCCTCTCTTCTGCTGTTTCTCCCACTGGATCTCCCCTCCGTTCTCCTCTTCAGCTCTGTGACCATCTTTCCTTCACTGCAGCTCGGCCCCTGCCGCCTCCCCAGCTCCTGTCCATGACGCAGAGCCTTTACGTGTGCCAAGAGCCAGCCTGCGCYGAGACGCTCAGGAAGCTGGCGGAAACTCACCGGAGGCACAAAAATAAGTGATTTGTCGTATCATAGTCTTGAGGGTCCATTTAGAATTAAAGTCCCCTTCATCTGGTTTAACACAATTTCACAGTAGAAGTTAATTTGATTCAAGTTCCCTTTGCTTCTCAACAGATGTCCTTTTGAAGGTGGAATGTACTATAGCCAATTTTAGGAACTCATTTTTTGGGTGTCTCTGCAAAGAGCTTCTGGAAGATGATGGGCACCAAACATCCCACAAGTCAGAGCTGCTGACRTCCATGGAGATCAGCTGATTTCTGGTCACAGCTCACTGGAACAAGCCCTGAACAGGCTTTTTGGTTACTACAGTGTTTATTGGTCAGAATTTCATAAAGGACATACGAGACTTTAAAATGTTGCTGTCTCATGATGACTTTTYTGTGCTAGGAGTAGTAGATGTCAATGAACCTCTCAAGATACTCTTGTTTTKGGGACAACTTGTTATAATCTCAGGAATACTAAAAGTCTGTGAATATCTGAAATATCATGGTGTCCATAAAACAGAGGTGGGGGAAAGTTTCCCCAGATGACCTCATGTGAATTTTAAATTCTTCACCTTAGTGCCATTTGGGTCCTCTCACGGTGGGTTGCTGACACACATCGCTCCACTCTCCTGGGCACTGGCAGGCTATGAGATGGGCGGGGCGGTGATTTGAGGTTCAGACCSTCACAGTTCATCCTGGTGACCTTTCCTTCCTGGGCATATACATCAACTACTGCCATGAGACCAGATGGGAAACTCTTAAGTACTGCTGTAATCCYGGCTGCAGAAATGAGACTGCTTTGAGCATCACAAATAACAGAAGCTGGTTTCCTGCAGCTTTCTAGCTCGTCATTGGGTATTCAAGTGTCCAGCAGGGCACAAGTGGGGTCTGAAGCTTCTCCTAGCTTTGAGGCCTTCATAGCATCCTTCTTGTGYGTGAATTTCCTGATACCTGCTGAGTTTTTGCCTCAGCCTTTTCCTTCCTAGTAATCAGCAAAAGTCTCCTCAGTGGCCAGTTCTTATATCTTGATAACTTAATATCTTTGAGAGCTTCCCTTCTATCTACCACCAGAACTGCCAGGCTTTTATTAGGGGAGGATGGACAGGTGGGTAGATATGCACCTCTGCAGAGATGTTGCAAGTCCCCATGAGCCTTCCCACTTCAAGAAAATAGACCAAAATAGAAAATAGACATTATTATTAAGCAGTCTTCAGTTCYGCAGTCCCATAAATATAATCTTTTCTTTCTAGCCACTCCATGAACTTCAACATCCCTCTTCTGTAGACTACTGCAGAATGCAATCCTTCTCCTACAGCACACCACTGTGCTGAGCCCCAGTGCCCTAAGGCTGCCACAATCCAACGGATCCTTTGGCAGGGCTGAGAAAGGTCCATGGGAATATCCTGCAACACCTCACTTTCTCCAACCTCCCTTGCTCCCAAGGCCGAACCTAGGCTGGAGGATGTAGGAACCTATATGAAACCTGGGCTGAAACCAGCAGGGGAGATCTTTGCAAGGAGCTGGTGTATAGGGATAAAGCTGGGTGAAAAAGGGATATTGTAATATCGCAGCTGAACCTCCACTGTCACCAAAGTGCAAAAGGAATTCAGCATGGGTTATTCAAAGTAGGTTTCTTTCTCCAAGATGAGAAAGAAACCAACCCCCAAAATGTTTAATTTTGGATTAGCTTGAAATATTTCACTCTGTCTGAAATAAAACATTTTGTTCTATGTTAGCAGTACTTTATAATCCACAGCTCACTTTTTAAAACAAAAATTAAATAAATACCATTTCAGAAGCAGAAAGTGGAAAATTTTGTTTCAAAATTATTTCAGTAAAAATTCTCTCCTCAGCTCCCCTCACCCCATTTAGAAATAAGATATTTTGACATTTTCAGGGTTTTCCACACTGTTTTTTAAAACTAAATCACTCACAAATGCAAGCCATTCCACCAGGGTTTCCTTTTCTTTTCTGGCAAATTTAGGACTCTCTGGAAAATATCACCCATGCCTACTTGGAAAGAGGCCTGGAAAGGCTAGAGAAGGGGTTACTTCAGCATAGGCTGGTCATGCTGTCCATGTGGTAGCAGTTCCCACAGCCATGCCAAGAGAGACTCCCAGCCTGTTGTAGGCCAGTAGAAAAAAAATGGATAGCCCAATGTAGCAGCGAAACTTTCTCTGGCAACCAGCATCAATTCCCCATGTCTAGTTTAGAGGAAAATCCACCCGTACCCAGGTAAGCCTGGCTAGCACCTCCTCATACGGTCTACCCATGTCCTGCTGTGGAGTCAAGATTGGCCCTGGGATCTGCACAGTGGAAGGGAGAGGGCCAGCTAATTTCCTGAACCTCTAAGCACTCATTTCTCTCTAATACCTCTTCTGCAAGAAGGTTTCACAGCACACTAAAGCCACCTGAAACCAAGAGAGGGCAGCAATCAACCTCTCCCTGCCCGAGCTCAGCTCATGGTGTTTATGGCCAACCCTGTGCTCCCTGCAATCAGGAATATTCCCTGAGGAGAGGGATTTGTGAACAGTGAGTAGTTTCATGTTTGGAAAGAGCGACTATTAGGGAGAAGGAGACCATTTGAATGGTWCTTTGCCTTCCTTTGTGCGGTGAGGAGCTGATGCTCAGCAGATAATGCTCTCTGGACTCTATTTTTCCCCAAGCTCCCTCATTACCTTGAAAAGGAACCGGTGGAGAGAGGAGTCCCAGCAAACAGAGCAGCAAGAAGAGCTGGTTTCTTGACCTACATCCACTTTCAGGGGTGTAATTCAAGATTGAGGTGGGGTGACACCAGCCCATCCCTGCTTGCTGAGGGTGTGTGCAAGCTGCTCATAAGCTATGCAGAACAAGGCAAGTGTGGACAGGCTTCAGTAAAAAATCCAAGAGAGGGTGGTTAAAGCCTTTACTGGTTTTGCAGCCAGCTCTTGGTTATCTTTGGGCAGCTTTTCCAGGCTGTGGGTGAATGAGCCATTTGTGCAGAGCCCCCCGAGCAGGCTCCAGGTCAGGGACTGCCCTGCTGATCACAGGATCCTGGAGGTGTTCATTCATACCTTCTACAGTGCATAGCAAATGCACTTATTATCATGTCTTTTCAATACCAGGGCTTTTAAGTTATCCCAGAGAGATTTGCAATCACAACCTCTGAACGGTGCTGTACTGTCTTTCTTGGTACAGATAMTACTCTTTGGAGGGTGTTGTTGTCTGGGTGCTAGGTAAAAAAAGACGTTGACTCATTTCTAACACCAAAACCGTGATTTGCTCAAAGCCACCTATCTACATCCCCGCTGTCCAAAGTTTCTGCAAACCTTTCCCAAACCTCAGTGCTACCATAGCAGYGACAAGAGCAAAGAGTCTACAGAGCAGGGATGAGGAGGGCGAAGGTGATCTAGATGATGCTGGGGAAGAAGAAAGGGAATCTGGTCTTGTGGCTGTCAAGAACCAGACATAGTTYCTCCCTGTGCCAGATGCTTCCCAGGCAGTGCTGAGACGTCCCACCTGGAGGATGCTTTGTCTGAGTTGTGCTCCTAGACCGACTTTGAGCCATTACCCTCTCTGAGTGGCCGTCAAATTGCAGTCTAGTCCCATGACAATAATCAGGACTGGACCTGCATGTGTTGGCAGAGAGAAAGGGGCTTCTGCCCCCCGTGCGAACCATACAGCCCATACAGCACCCAGTCCTGAAGGAGCTATTTCACCTGGCCTCTTTGCTCGTGCGTTTGACTTTGAGTACAGGGAAGAGGGTGACGACAGGGCCTCCAGACACAAGCGTTGCAAAGGGGGATTAAACTGCCTTCGGACGTTTGAAGAGCAGTGAATGAGGACTGCAGCTAGGACTTGGAATGAAACAGAAGGTAAGTGGGTGAGCTTTGCTCTACGAAGAAGATGCTACATCAGAAGGACTTCCCAAGAAAAGCTTGGTATTTGACTAAAATATACAGGCTAAAAATACTTGCAGAGGCGGAGGAGGAGTATGCTGAGCACAGACAGTGTGAGACAGTGTGGCTGGGGGACACAGCTGCTGTCTGAATTTCCAGGACACCTGGGTTGTACTTCTACTCCTTCCCTTCCTGGCACTGAAGTCCCCGTCTGCCGTGGCTCTGCGTACTGGTTTACACCCCACTCAATGTGATGATCGCCTGATCCCACTGGAGCACCTTAGGCACAAATGTAGTGAAAATAGTGAGCCAGTACCACTCTGGCAAGAGTGTTGGCCGGGAGCTGACGTTTCCAGAAGTGTCTTGTAATTGTTTGTGCAAATCCTGCAGGCGACTCTGCAGTCAGAGACGTTAAGCATATATTAGGAGCAGCATGGTGAGAGGTAGTGTGATAGTGTCTTTACAGACATCAGTGGCATGATCTCTCAGCTTGTACTGCTTTGTAGTACAGATCCGCCATCTCCAAGGCATGGGTGAATAGTGGGGCTAAAAACAGCATCAGCAAATGCCCATCTTTATTATCGTATCATGCTGGAAAGGAATAGCTCACGCAGCAGGACACCACTGTGTGCAGAACAGAACACAAGCAGCACCGGTATTCAGGCTAAATACTTGCAACAAGTTAAATTAGAAAGCTCTTTTTTTAACAGAGATATATATTTTTGACTCTAATAATCCCCTGCATAGAGCTCTATTCTCCAAAATACATCTTTTTTTATTGTCCATATTATAGAATTACCACTGTCAAATTGAGTATTACTGAATGCTAGATTTCTTCTTTCTGTSTTGCTCTCTCTTTTGAACTCCTCAAACTACTGAAGTATCTTATTAAGCTGAAATGTTGCAGGCAGTAGTTCAACACTGAATTGCACCTTTGGGCATTTGGCAAATAAATCCCTTATTCTTCTTGGAGTGGAAATGTATTTTCCAGGAACGCAGAAGAGCTTGATTAAAACAGAAACCTGAGAGACTTTCATGCAATGACTGCGTCTGGTGCTGCCACTTAGAAAATGTAGCATCTTGCATTTGGAAAGCTGTGAAGTTTTCCAAATATTGACAGCTATGGCAAGTGGTCCTGTAGGGAGGGAAAACCAGAAGGAATGAAACCCATCACATGCAAAGTGCATGTGCAAACTCCTAGCAGCACTGGGCAATGTCAGGGCTTTTATGTACTCCGAAAGCAACCCTGTGCTTTCAACATGAAGGACTTTGATTTACCTGGGGCGAGATAAGAATGAACACTGTGGATCTGACCTGTGTTTCCAGACTCCTGTCTCTGACAGCTGGCAGGCTGTGAGGCGCTGGAAGAAGAAGCAGCAAAATAGTTTGCCTCTTGGATTAAGTCTCATCCTGGCTTCTAAAATTCAAAGACTGATGCAAGATCTGATGCGCAGAGCATTATATCTCTTCCAGCGTGTTCATCCTTAATTGGTGTTCTTTACAATCTAGTGTGTGTGGGGGGGGAGGGAAAGAGAGATATGGTTGTTCTGATGGAAACAGCTTGTGTAAATCTTCTGTGATGATCTGTGTGCAACCAACCTCACCTCTCCTGAGACCTCTACAAGGCAGATATGTCTAGTTGAGCTAGTCACCCTGGGTTCTGCTTACAGAACAGAGAAAAATGAGAAATATTAAGGTGTAATTCATCTGACCTATTTTAGACTTCAGTTTGAAGAAGGATGAGTTATTTCAAGGATCCCACCGACTCTATCGTCTACATCTCTGTTGACTGTAGTGAAGGCCCAGGGTGGTTGCCTGAGATGTCTGCTAATACTGAATCCCATTCTATGCATCAAAATGAGGTTAGAATGGGCYGACATGGCTGCTGGTGTAGACCAARGCAGGAGTAGTTGACTTCCCTCTGGGCAGAGTCTCTATCTCTTTCCCTCTCTGGAAAGAGAGGACTGTAAGTGAGGACACTGATATGAAACTCATGACAGCTTTAAGGGCATTCCTCCACTCTCAGGACAAAAATCTGATGCCAGGTTGTGTCTGGCTTGTTTGGGCCTATGTATTTTTAATCCTGACATTGCCTGAGCATCACTATAGTCCAAGTGCTTCCAGTCTAGGCAGGCTTGGGCAGGACTGGTCACTGTAGTGCTCAAGGTTTTTATTATTTTTCTGTTCCTCTGGTGGGTACCACAGTCCTGCATGGTGTTTTTCAAAATTGCTGAAAGAGAGGGAAAAAAGGCATTGGCGTGACCCTGAATATAGATTTCCTTTTTACTAAATAGAGTTCTGAATATAGGCTTTTTCTTCACAAGAAAGCTGCCAAGCTGGGTATCTTCTGTGCAATAACTGTCATCTACCTGCCCTGAACTTCAGCATTACTATACCAATATTGCTTTGCATTGCCCCTGAGGCATTATAACTCACTCTCACCAGTCAGGTGGAGACTTTAGGAAAGTCTTGATAGTGGAGGAAAAGGAGAAGCAGTTTTGGGCAGGAAGGAGAGTGTGGAAGGACTGAAGGATGCTTCCCAAACTTTTGAAAGTCAAGTCACCGAAGGGGCTGTGATTTCCACTCCCTCCTGGCTCTTCCCTGCCAGAGGCTTTGAATCTCTGAGGTATTTAGAAGATGGGAAAGGTTAGGACAAGAAATCATGGGTTAAATTGCAGTAAGGCAATGCTAAACTTCAGAGAAGAGGTTTGGTTTTCTCAGCATGGGTGTCCAGAGGCATTTAGGATGTGCTGGGGCATCTCYACCAGCTTCCTGCTCCTAGCTCAGAAAGCAACAAGTCTCATGTGTCATGCCAGCAAGCTCTGTAAGGATGCTTGGGGATCAGAGGGTCACCAGGGGCACCTGTTTCAGCAACTGGATCTCACCTTTGTCGATGATCAGTTGAACATTTCTTTAGATACTCAAAAGGTAGCAGAAGAACCCCTCTTAATGAAGTTCAGAGGAGTGAATGYGCTGATCCAGCCAGCTGGAAAAATCCTTACAAGCCCTTAGAACACCATGGAACATGTCAGGAGACAGAGGTAGATTCCAGAAATGCCTCAGTGATGTTTTGACTCCARTTTAATTTTAATGACTCTTTCACAGGGGACTTAAGGCTTAGATTATTTTATTCTTTCCACTCCATTGTCATTGACAAAAGTCCGTGCAGACCAGCTGTATATCTGAATACCTTATATGTTAGTTATCTAAAGGGCAAAACACACATAGTTAAACACTGATGTCCAAAGTTAGAACTTCACAGTCACTCACATCGAAGCTGGCAGGTTGGAAGGGACTCTACTGCGCTGAAAAGGCCCTGCAAACTGTCTCCAGACATCACCACCGTCAGTGTGTCTCYGCACACATAACTGAGATATCTGTAAATCAAAGAATGCACGTGCTGGTATGTGCCTACGCAGACATGGACAGGACCAAAATAATCTGACCTTCCCTTGTACTTGCAATGGATTGGTGACTCCAAGATAAMGCTGGCAGCCTCTCTTTCTGTTTGGAGTGTGTCTTTTTGACGAACGACTTTGGAGTTGGAAAATGCATGAAAACATTCACTCTTTCTGTCAAGAGAGGTTTTAAATAGCCCCTGTAAGGTATATTACTCTCTCTAATCTCGTCAGTGGGAGTGAAAGAATGCGGCTGCTCTCGGTGGATGGGAAGTTACAGCAACACCAGAGAGGTTTTCCTTTTTAATCTGTGGGCTCACGCCAAGCTTGCTGAAGTTGTGCATGGGAGTTTTTCCTGTGGCTTTTCCTCCCTTTTGGATCAGATCCTAAATCATGCACTGAACTATACGTTGGAAACCACATCCACCAAATAATATCCTTCAAGTAGCAAAGAMGATTGCAGATCGAGTTTCACTTGGAAAAGCAGAAAAGGCAAAGCAAAGCCCGAGCGGGAACCTTTGCCAGGAACTGCTTCCTGTACTAAAATTCAGTCACGCTTTCAGGACAAAAGGATGCTGAGTTCAGACCATTACAACATCCCTAAAAATGGGAGTAAGAAGACAGTACACACTACTAGTGCAGTTTGTAACGTATGCCCATTAGCTTGAACTGAAACGCTAGTGTGACTCAGTGTGTCATTAAAATATTGTGGGAAACCAAACCAGCATTTTGGCACTGCTCTGCATGCCTTGTGCAGTATATTATTATTTTTAGAATAATATAGTATACAATGGTGTACTAAGTCGTATGATATTGTTGTAAGGATATACCTCATTAGAATCACAACTGGCAGCGATGGTCTCTAGACGAGATTGGGGCCCTGTTGTTGCTAGAATGTGCGGCCTAAAGTGGCATAAAGTYTRAACAGGAAAARGAGAATAAAGGCAGGGAGAGAAACYGAGGCACAGAGAGGTGACCTGAGTTTTCTGTGGGGATGCAACAGGCAAGTGTTAGAGACCCTGAGTCTATCACGTCACTGCCATGACTTCTGGACCATGTCTCATGCCTGGATTATATTATAATCCTTTAACCTATCTCATTGGTGTGAAAATTGTTGGTGGTAGGGGTAATTAATTACAATTCCTAGAGAGCTAAATAAGTCTGGAGCCATTTCTTAGGCTGCCTGGGGATGACTGCATGCATCTTAGCTTGACTCCTGCCCTGAGCCATCACCAATACCAATAGCTATGTAGAAAATGTAGCGGCATGGGGCCTGATTTTCAAMTGCATGAACTCCACAAACTGCTATTTAAACTACTAAATTTATCTCACCAAGCACTCAGCTGAGGCAAGAAAGGAAGGCAAAATATCTCTCAGCAAAAAGCAAGTAGCTGTGCACGTGTTTGACGCCTAGCYGCACTTGAGCCTTATCAGCAGCTGAATTGCAATTACTTAGATGTGTGGCCTGTGACACTGGCACTCAGGTACTTAATTTACTTGCAGAGCWGCAACGGTGCCAACCTGCTGGGCTGAGCTGCAATGGCTTGATGCAGTCTTTTGGTGGGAGCACTTTTGCCATTCCTTTTCTCTGCTTGCAGCATACCGAGATGCTCTGCTGCTCGTTGGCCCGTCAGGCAGAGGAAGGAACTGAGCATGGAGGAGATGGTGRGCTCTCCACGCCTTGGTGAAGGAGGTCCTTGGAGGGGACATCCACAGGACGACTGCAGCTGAGTGGATGCGGTTCGTCTCCTTTTCTGGATGACTCCGTAGTAGGGCTCCGCTCACTGATTCTGAAAAATTGTTGTATGAGTCGGTAACAACTTCATKGACAGACCATTTTAAGCCAGTGATTACTAAAAATTAGATTGTTCAGTCTTTTCAGTCAGCCACAGCTAAGGCCCTGGATACGTGGCAGGTTATGCAAGTGATCAAACCACCGCAGAGAGGTCTCAGAGAGCAGGCAGCAGTGCTTTGCACCTCTGTTAGTTATCCTGGCTTTAAATGTCTGTATGTAGATGATGTGCAGAGCAGTTCTGTGCACTGCAGTTGGAGCTGGGCTTCTTTCACAAGTTGTTTGTTTTTCAAGCATAAATAAGACTTTTTTTTTTTTTCTGTGACATTTGTTGTTGTCTGTAGCACACTGGACTACTTGCAAATGTTATCATGAGGGTTTCGGTTGCAGCAGTTGATCCATCAAGTTATTAGTAAGTTAACTTCTCTTTTCAGTTCTTCTAAAGTTCAATCACTCTGTTCTGATCCCTCCAAATAAGCCTATTTTCAGGTCTGGAATGATTTAAGAACTGTGGAGAGTGGACTATATAAGTATTCTCCTTTATGCCAAATGTGACATCTTTACGGGCAATGGGGAGTGAGTGTTATATCACACCGTGAGGCAGGCATTTAAAATAAGTCATGTGAAACATACCATAGCAGAATCTTTTTTTTCCCTCAGTGACTATAAAGGGAGTAAGAAAAAAAATAGTGCAGACACAGAGGTCTGCCCTATAAAAGTCTAAATTTGGACAAGAATATCCCATTTGGTATGCGTGGAAAAATAACTCATCGCAGGCTACTACAGATGTTATGAAGATCAAAATAAATACTCAGAACAACAGGTAAATATACACGAACTAAATGTTTGGAAGCTCTTAAGATAAAACACTAATACATCTCCTCTAGCATGAATCACGCTTAGCTTTGAGAAATGGGTGCCCTACCAAGGCACAGAAAAACTAGACTGTCAAACRGTTGTATTTATGAACATCATTTCTCCACATCACCCCAAATCCTGTTGTCATGGCTTGACATTGTTTGAATTACACCAATTGCAAAAAGTCAAAAAAGTCAATTTTTCATCCATGTCTTTAACTGAGACCTTTTGTCTACCCAGGATTGGGCAAGATATGACAACCTACCAGAGCAGGTTTGAGACAAGTCTGACAATGTGGCAGACCAGAGGATGAATTGTCTTCTTCTGAGGCCCAGCCTCATCACATCTGACTTTAGTCACCTAAACAGTGCTGGGGTCTGCAGGCAGTAAAGCTCTGCTTATGACTGYGGTAATACTTATGGGACATGCCCAGTATTCAGACGTTGCCTCCAAATCCATGGTGAGATTCTCTTTGAGGGATTTCATATCTTAACCAGGCTGGATCATCCTTTGGATGTATCTGTCCTTACTGACTTGATGGTCAACCATCTGGCTATGGCCAGGACTTTGTTTTCCATCAGCAATTTTAGGTCGTCGTGTGGTAATAATAAGTAAGACCCCAGACCATTCCAGTCATGTAGGATACATTAATTTATTGCCACATTAAATAAAACAGGGTAATGAAATAATATACATTACATACGGAATGAGCAGTTTCTTGCTCGTGACCTCGCTGGCCAGACTCCAGCTGCCAGACAAGGGGGACTATTATAACTGGCTTAAAGGTTATTCAGTCTCCAGTTTCTACTTGTTCTCAGCTTCTCATTTTATTGCATTTTTGCATTGAGTTTGCAATATAGTCCAACAGACTATATTTAAAAGTCCCTGTTGCTGAAGAATGAATAGAAAATGTTTTTTGTCCGCTTCTTGAGAGATTCTGTATGTGTGATGCCTGTTTCTTCTGTGTCATGGTAACACTCACATCTTCATTTTACACTGTCATATAATCATAGACCAGCAGAGCTTGGAAGGCACGTTGGGATGTCATCTGACCCATCTCCCCATTCATTTCACACCTCTTCGTTTACAGTGTTGTGTCCCCAGTAATTATGGTCTGACTGAATTTATAYGTCCTCATATGGCTACGTGAGGGATAAGAAAGACAGACTATGTGACCTGCTCAGCAAAGCAAAACGCACTCCATGCAAGCAAGATGGTAGCACATTAGCTATAGTCAGGCCCAAAGAAACTGCTATATTTKTGCATTAGCAGTATGGGGTAAGGACGAGAAAGAGAAATTGAAATGCACAGTGTCCACATCTGGTCTACATATTCTCCCCTCGCCTCTCTTTTCCAATCTCTTGGCAGAGCCAACATGACAAGGAGGTTTGTCTGGAGCTTCTGGAGACTTAGATGGATCTGGAGGCCTTTGACATTAGTCAAATTGCTGTGCCATCCTCCTCATGGCTTGACTTTCACATGSGGGTTCTCCACCAGCCCTGACCATATAGCCTGGCACAAGATGTGAAGGGCCCTGCCCTTGATATCTCCTAGAGCACCAGGGACACAGCTCTCACTAAAAATGATGATCTCTGCTACAGGAAGGAACGTGACACAGTCACTCACAAACATTCAAAGATAAAAGTAACCTGGTAAAGACTGTTAATATCAGGAGTGTGTGTTAACACTGTCCAGGGACAGTGTTACTGGACCTTGTAAGTCTATATCTTAAAAAATAGAAAATACTTAGTCCAGATATTCAATACAAACCAGTGCCTTTAGGGGGAGTAATCTGGGATATCTTGAATTCAGAATCATTGCCAGGCAATAGATGAAGGGGTGGACTGTAGGATCAGATTACTTTTAACCCATGTGCTTTCCCATATACATATATTAATGTGCAAAAATCCGAATGAATTAGTATATACCAGATTGCTATGCGACACTTAAAACTCGTTTGCTGGCACTTTCACAATGTGGATTACAGGATGAATAGATYGGGTAGCATCTGTCATACTGGACTTCTGATTTTTCCTTTTCAGTCCTATACTCTTGTGCAAACATGTACATGTATGTGTACGCACACATACACATAGATTGAGGAGGAATTTAAGTGGATAAGCTTCCTGCGAGGAGAGGACCTACTTCAGATCTCATTTACATTGCTGTAAATCAGGAATAATTCCCCTGAAATCAGTAGTGCTGGGCCACTCTAAGAAAAACCAAAATCAGGCTCCTTGCCTGCATTTGTGCAGAGGGTTTCTCCAGCCAGCCCGCTTCAATGCTCTCTTGTCCACTTCCCATTTCAATTTATCCCCCAAATCCTCATTTCCTTGTGCTCCTTTCCCTTCGAGCAGCCCGTCATTCCCATGGGCAGGGTCTGCTACAAGCTCTGCAGCAAAGGCTGGAGGGTTTAACCCACTCCAGGTCGGACACAGGACAAAGAGTCCACACAAGCTCCAGGAGAGCCAGGGACACAGATACAAGTATAAAGGCATTCCCCAGCTCTCTCCGACGTGAGGAGGGTCTTCTCTGTCGGAGAGACTTTCCCTGTGGTTTATAGCACGCGTATAATTTTTGATGAACGAGGCCCCGGGGCATTGGCTGCAGACGGAGGGCTGTTTTGATTGTAACAGGCTTTGATTCAGAGGAGCCAGAAATTATTTATTTTCGTTTARCTTTCCTCCTCCCCTTCATTCCGAGTTGGGATTGAGAAACTCTGTTTGCAAACCTCAGGGACTCCAGTCGCCTTGCTACCTGCTTGCTTGGTCAAGCAGCAAGCTCCTGGTGAAGCAAGGCACCAAACACATGGACTAGAGATGCTCTGAAACTCTCTCCCCCTTCAAATCCCACTTCTGTGATTTATGCAGAAACGACAACCCTGATGAGCTGCTCACTTTGATAGAAATTTCCTTCCAAGGAAATTTGTTGCCCAGCTCTCAGGCTTGGATCATATTCGTTTAAGTCACACTGTTGTGACCTCTCTGCTTGGTTATGGACCTCTTTGCTTGCTCCAGGTGGGCTGGCTAATGGGATCCAGCGCACAAAGTGTGTTAGACTTAGGTCAGATGTAAATTTGTTCTATATCTGCCCTTGGTATTTACTGAAGTTGGGATACTCACCTTAACAGAAGTTTGGTGTGATGCACTATGACTGCTCTTGGTTTTAATCCTCAGAGAAGTTTGTAAATGGATCCAAAGCTTATTGAAATCACTTTTAGATCAATGTTTACAATTACCCAATTAAGTCACTAAATCACCTGATTACCTCAGGCTGTGTCATCATCTAATGGATGTTAGACAAGGAATCTGACCATGGGTCTGTATCATGGTATTACTAGTAACTTTTCTGGCCTGCTCAGAGCACCGATGAAGTAGAATGCAGATATGCTGAAGGGTCACAGCATTGCATTTCCAGTCCTGGAGACTGGTATTTYGGCTGAATAGGGAAATGCACCTGGTATAGTGCTGTGCCACTTGGATGCTGGTGTTACTTCTGCTGCTGTAGTGTCAGGATGCCTCTTCTTCTAATGTGCTATATTGACATATAYGCTGTTGGAGAGCCAGTGATGTAATTCACATAATATATACCAAGAAATGAGAGCACTGGGCTTCCTGGTTTCTGGTGCTGATGGTAGTGTCGCCTAGCAGTTTAAGACAGTTGGGGAAGCAGATGTCAGGACATCTTGGTTCCATTCCCAGCCAAAGTTCATCGACTAGAAAATGAAATGATTTGCCTGAGATCAGCTGGGAAACCTGTGACAGAGTGGGGATCTGGAGCAGCATCCTTACACCTGGACCATCCTTCCCTGTARTCCAAATTGACAGTGCTCCTGTTTTGCATGTGTTAAACATAAATGTGAAAGACAAGATGGAGAGGAATGGGCACCTACCATCCATCCTGGCAACTCTACCACAAACAACTCATTTTTGTGCAAACCATTCTCCTCCAYGGGTGAGATGTCCTGCACAAGGGCCAAAACCCAGCCTCTTCTCCCATGTAGATGATGTTTTTCATGTATGGCTCTTGGCAGAGATATTGGGGAAGTTGTTCTGCAGTGCCTTTTCTGCAGAGGTGTCTAGATGTTCCTCCTCTGCACTGGAGTATAAAGTCATAGGGACAAATYTGTAGTGTGATGGGCCAGGAAAGAACTACTGGGTTTACATCAGACAATCCAAAGAAAAATGCTGGAGCAGGCCAGCTACATGGAGGAAAAGGAGAATTCTGCCTCTTTATCAGGTCAGCAGTCTGAAGACAATCTCCAGACTTGAACCACAGTGCCATGAATTTCTGCCAGAGCTACTGTCCAGGGGTAGCTCTGGAAACTCTACTTTAAGTTGAAGAGATGTATGGGAGTCTCCCCTAACCTTAGATATCTACTGTGTGCTGATGGAAGTGCCTCTGTCAAGATACTCTCCCCTTCCCCTCATGTTCTCTTYTATTTAATAAAGAGGAACAGGGACTGTAAAGACCTATTCCTTCGACGTAATTTAGGTACCTAGTTTAAGCCAAGATGAGTTGCACAGTGTAACTGATGAACAACCAGCTCAGGTGAGATTGACTGCCTTTTATCAGAGGAATCCCACCTGAGGCTCTGGAGATTGCTGTTTCCCTTGTGGAAAGTCCAGAGAGCAGAAAGCCATGAGGGCTGGATGCAAGTAGCCTCACTGCGTGCTGGTGAAACGCAGCTCTGTTCAGGATGGAGTGGGCTGCTTGCAAGCACTTCAGCACCATGCCTGTAAGAGCTGAAGAGCAAAGAGCCCTTCTACACCTCCTTTGTGTTCTCTGCCTTCAGTGCTGCCCAGGACTCTGCTCTGCTCCAAGGGCTAACCAAGGCTGGGACCCCATTACCACCTCGACTTGATGCTGGGGATTTCGAGTACTCAAAAGGTAGGACAGAAGAAGGAGCGGGGGTGGGGGGATCATGGATAGTATGGTTTGTTTGCACAAGTCTGGTTTCCTGGATTGATTATCTCATCCAAAAAAACAACAAACCCAAAACACATGAGAAAAAGTTGTTTCTGCCCAGTACTAAATTTCTGTCTACTTTTTACATGACTGATGCATATTGTGGGTGGCTAGGACTGTATTTGATTGTTGGCCCATATTTTTGGAAGATCAGAGCTTGAGTTCTGGATTTCCATTTTAACTGACCTTTAGCAGGGAGTGACAAGTGCTAGGCGCTTTCTGCAGCCCAAGACTGGGATAAGTGTGTCGATATTGCCAGTTGTACACAAATGCTGAGTCTTTGCTGTCAAAACATTTTTTGATGGAACATTGTATTTTCTCCAAATCCCCCTGCCTCTTCCAGATCCACTCAGGGAAGAGAAGTTATACAGCTTTGGTCCAATCTGAGTTGAATCTGCATTGATATTTCTTGGAACTATCACTTTTATGGCTCATTCGTCTGTTCTCTTGGATGGGTATATATTATCTGTGATGCACYGCTGTCTCTTCTCTGGCTGAGATGCTATAATTCATGACTGGAATGATAGTCAGAAAAAGCCAAGACCAACTTGAACTCTGTGGTTCGCAAAGTATGAGACTCATCCGTTACCCCAGGAGTTTAAGCTCATCCAGATCAGTTCTGGTTTTCCCTTAAAACTGTACTGCTGAGATGTCTCGGCAGAAGTTTCTGACCTCCTCAGGAATGGAAAACTCCATTATTCCAATTCTTCCTCCTGCTGAGACAGGAACAAACACTGTGAGAACCGAATTTGGCCATTCTCATTTCCATGGCCACCRGTCAATATCTTGGGGAGGGCTGTCTGTGAGGCACCTTGCACCATCCCTAGCCGCAGTTTAGCAGCTGGGTGAAGACTCAGAGAGGATCCTGGGAAGGTGACTTTGGATCTGCCTCCTGCAGAGTCTGTGCCGAGACTTCTTACAGTGAAACCTCTTAGGCTTGTCACCCTTGTCCACGGCAGTACAGGGAAGAGTAGGCAGTGATACACAGCGCTACCACCCCTGACACATCCCACCAGCTAGACACTCATAACAACAGCAAATCCTCATTGGGGAGAGCTTTTTTCACTGTTCCACTTTGCCAGATGGGCTTCATTTTGGCATATTGTAAATGTCTGTAATCTTGAGATCCATTTAAATCCAGTCTATATTCAGGCTTTGCATGACGTTGATGATTGGCGGTGATTTTTAATGATGAATTAACAAGGTTACAAAGGAAAACAACTCCTCTTTTGAATTTTACTAACTTGAAAAGGAAGAATATATTTACTTAGCGGTCAGGATGGTGGTGCTTTTGGCTACTCCTGATCTCACTGGATCTCAGAACTCATCAATGAAAAATATTGTTGAGTCACTTCTCTTTCCATTGAGACCAAGGCTGGCGTTCTTTACTGATTTATCTGCCCAGTTTTATAGCTCATATGTTGTGAGTTAATTTAGGATTGTGACAAATACTTAAAAATTGTGCATTTGGAAAAAAAATTACTTGCTATTAGAAGAACACAAAATCATTTCTGCTCTATACATTCAAAATGACAAGGACTGTCATAAATGTCAAACTTTTTTTTTCTGATTCTGATCTAGCTATTAGGTCATTTTTCTTGTAACCATGGCTGAAGACTCTAATGTAGTAAAAAAGAGGCTTTTAAGTGGTGGTTCCTGAGTTGAATACCGTTTGTTTATGTGTCTGATAGTGGGACAGGACAGATATGGTGTCTTAGGCTGCCACCACTGTACTGTCTGCAGGATCATTGCCAACCTGGCCAACCATTGCAAAATGGCTCTGGGGCATGTGAGGAGTTTGATGTGGAGACAGGGAGGTTAGCCACTCACAGCACAAGCTCTGAGCACTTCCACAGAGCTACTCTGGTGAGAGTAGACCTGCCAAAAGTAAGGAATGAAGAGCTGCCTTTGCACCCTGACCAGTGTGACGTGGCGTCTACTCAGCCATGGGCCACAGTATTGCCTTTGTCACCTCTAAGGTCCTCTTCCCCATCACTGCCAGAGTTGCAGCCACTGGAGGATCAGACTACTCAAACACTTTTCCATAAGCTCCCTGAGGCCCAGGACACCCTGGGATGCTAATAGATATTCAATTACTGGTGATTTTGTGGGGTTTCTCATCTTTTTCTCTCCTCTCTTCATTGCGGCTTTYCTGTTTATGACATGCTTTTTTTTACTGATTGCCTTCATGCCTTGGCTGCTGTTCTTTAAGTTTGCCCTGCAGCTTGTTTTCATTTGTCACTTTATCTGTTTTCTGTTGACATTGCTTGGCTTACGTGGATGCTCTAGGATAGTCCTTTTGCTTGTTTGAATACCTTGGACATGCCATTTAAACATTCTGGTTATTTAATTATTTGTCTCTCAGCTTTCTTTTTGTTTAGGGCTCTGTAAATCTTCAATGAYGCTGGTTTTCACTGTACTTTAACTGCCTCCACACCAAAGGTAAAGGAATGCATTTTTATTGTCTTCTAACTTCTTTGTAATTCTCTTTTTCYCTTCTGAGACTCTCTGAAGATGACAGAATCAYAGAATGGTTGAGGTTGGCAGGGACCTCTGGAGATCATCTAGTCCAACCTCCCTGCTCAAGCAGGGTCACCTAGAACATGTTGGACAGGGTTGCATCCAGGTGGGTTTTGAATGTCTCCAGAGAAGGAGACKCCACAACCTCTCTGGGCAACCTGTTCCARTGCTCAGTCTTGGATGCCTTTGTTCATTTCACTCAGATTTTGCTCCTTTCAGGTTGGTGGCTTTGTGTGCTACAGATCTGGAAGAGTAGTTTCTGGGCCAACCATGAACCTGATGTAATCTGATTGCCACCTGCCACATAAAGAGTAACGAACACTGTGGGGTATGCACAGCTCACATCTGAGCCAGAGCATCATGATCTGAACACCCTGGGGCTTTGAACAGGACATCAAGGCAGAAATCAACTTTGGGGCCACATATCAAATTTTGCTACATAAAAATGACTTTATTAGAATGTGGTCTGCAGACAGTAGAGCTCTGCTTGTGGTAATGCTTGTGGGCAATGCCCAGTGTTCAGATCTCAGCTGTTATCTGACATTTAGAGGAATGTCTTTCAGCTTTATGTTTTGAGCTATTTAGATGCCTATTGATGCAGYTGCTGGATATTCTCAGCCTACTTCTGCACTGTGGGAATGACAGCCCAGGTGCCCATTTCTATGGTACCTTGCCTCTGTCAGGACAAGAGATTCCCCAAGCATCTTGCTTTCCACGAGCCAGTTTGTACAGTTTGGGAACCTGCTCTGTGGGGCTCAGGCTCTGAGTGGTCCCGACAGCCCCTCTTTGGATCTTGCTGAACCTACATTCCTGCTCCCCTGAGTGCAGCACTGCTCTAGAAGGCAGAAATGCCAGGTGAGATGATGYGTGCTTTATTAGATACAAACTACAATACCATGTAAGCATAAAATTCAGTGGAATTTTCACATTTCTGTGCATAGACACTCTGGAGTGAGGAGTCTCATCAGGCAGATCTATGGTAGGAAAAATGCGTCTGGACATCTTGATATCAGCAAAGTGTCTACAACTTGAAAGGATATAATGGGAAAAGCACTAGAGAAAGTGCCAAAAGGACTTCTCCAGCGCTTAGGATAAATGAAAATAACAAAGCTTGTTAAGTTTATTAAACATCACTGTGGATGTTTTCTGGCAATTTTTCATAACTGTATGAAATATATTAAGAGGAAAATATATGTCAAGAAAGTTGGTAATCAGGATCAAGTAGCAGTTGACATTTCAGTTTTTGTGAGGTTACTTTCATGAGCATAGAACTAATAAAAATAGAACAAATATCTGACGTGGAACATGCCAACACATGCTGATTAGTTCTTAAGGGATATTGGAATGCGTCTATCATAACAGTGATGGGTTTTCCWGAAGCACGTGTATCATTTAGATTGCTCATAAGCCTTAAGCAAGATATAAGTAGTATCTGGTAGTATCTCGATCTTATGAGAAACCTCTGGTCTGGGACTGGAAAAATGGACTGTAAACAATCAGATCTCATTCTAAATGGCGTGTTTTTATACAATCATGAATTCTGGAAGTGAGAAAATTCTCCTAGGTCAGATAATCTCTCCCCTTGCTCTGGTGTGGGTTAGATTCTGAAAGCAGAATTGCAGTTATGCYGCAGTCTGTCTGCAATAGCCCAAGGGTACAGTTTTTGTCTCCTGCTCCTACCTTGGTATTTGGGCAGGAGGGAGAATATCTGGGTCCTGCTGGGGAGAATCAGGTCCGATTCCTGGTTGGTCCTCTCTGATGGGTCTCCAGCAGCTTTACTGGACACAGAATAGTTACAACACATGGCAATCTGGCCTAGTSATTTTACTGAGCTCTCTGTTTGGGTTTCTTTTTTTGCTTATTCCTGGACCCTTCCAGAATCCCAGTAGATAGATGGTGATCATACATCTTTTTAAYTGGTTTAGTCACATTTTGAGCAATCTGAAAAAGGCACCATTCATGACAATAAAAGTCACACGCTTCCCTGCAATGAGGAGATTTAAATTAAACATTGAAAACTCCATCCTAAAGGGTTTTTTCTTCTATCGTAAAGATAGTGAAGCACTGGTGTAGATGGCTTGCTCTAGTTCTTGTTCTGGATGAGAAAAATGCACCATCCACTTTTCTGTGMCAGTTGTGATTTTGTAGACATCTCTCACGATTCCCATAATTCATCGCTTTGTGGGTTGAAGAGTGCCAGCCTGTGCAGTCATTCCCTGTACGGAGTCAGATTCACACGGCTGATCATCCTTGTGGCCCTTCTCCGAGCTTCAGACCCTGGCTCTTCTGAATCCAGGACCTAGTCCTWGCAGAATAAGTGAAAGCAGGACTAATCGTGCTGTTAAATAAATGGAAAATGTAATTTTGATGTAGCTAGTAGAAAGGAGATAATAGATGCTCGCAGCTGACAAAACACATCTCAGACCTGTGGGCAACCTCAGTGAAAAGAGGAAATGGGAGGAGAAACCATACTGCCAACAGTGAGATACAATTAGCAATCCAGCGTAAYGAGGCTGTGGCTGAGCAAAGCCTTTGCTAAAATGCAATCATTAGGAGAACGGTCACATTTTTTAAGGGTGGAGAAGCAGCCCAGTTTCCACACGAGGCTGCACGATCACAATATAACTCAGCAGTATGAAGTCTATTGCCTGGTGCTATGTGGGGGTATTTGATGGAAACTTACTGCTTTCTTTTCGCCTTCTTTTGTCATGCTGCTAAATCTGTGCCCGGCTTTCAAACCACGAGTTCAGAGGATAGAAAAAAATTGCTCTGGGTCTCACCCAGTTTTGTTCAAACATTCCCAGTACCTTTGAAGCTACCCCAGAAAGGACTGGGTGTGGGATGTTTCCATGCCTGTGGATTTAGCCTTGCAAATTCCCTTGATTTTTTTCAGCAGTCTCTTATTATGCTGATTAATTGGAATTTTGCTGTGGGTGGAAGCTGATGCTAATGCCTTTGAAGGTGCAAGTATTCTCTCCGTGAAAAGTGAGGACTACTTTCAAACTTCCATGCAAATCATGAAAATTGACTGGACCGTTTCATGACAGATAACTCACAGCTGTGAACGTTATGCACAGGTTCTTATGCTTGCGTGAGGAAAATGAAAGATGAGGTGGTGATGTGGCAGTTCCACAGACTTGGAGTAGCACTGGGAGAAGACTCTAAAGTCCCCGACTTAGGCTCACTACTCTAGGCTGTCTTTCTTAGATTAAAGTCTTGCTGCCTCCTAGGATCTCTGCAAGAACTGGATTGAAACCACCGACTCTTTTTCAGCTTCAGTTCTCTGTCATGGGCTGAATTTGAACATTTGCTCCACAAAGAAGCTGCTGCACACCCTGGCACGTGGATAAAGGAGGCAGAGCTTCAGGGTGGTCATTGCCCCTTAGGTGGCTCTTAGGATTATACCCAAGTGATCCTTAATGGAAAGGATCAAACCATTTTGGAAACAGGGACCAACACCCATAACTCTCGCCAGGCAAGTGCTTTAACAAGCAGGTTAAACCACACTCTATTCCATGGGGCTCTTTGCTGCATTAAGACACAATTTSAACACACCCGGGTAGAGAGCTCTTCTAATTTGCTTCTCAGGGACCTCTTGCGAAGTGGGCTGAGATGTCTGCATGCTCGAGTTCTTAGAGAGGCATGCACTCTATGCAGGGCAGCGCAGGCAAGTCCTTCTCTCCGTGGACTGAAGAGAAAATTTAGATTATTAACTTTGACCTTAACTTTAGACAGCTTTAGCTGGGGTGACAGATTTTACCTCTCTAAAGCGTCAAATGGGTTGCCCAGCCCTGGGTCTCCTGGGTGCCCTCTTTGCTATACTTGTAGTGCTAATAATATTTGCATGTCTGAAAATGTAACTGAGACATTTAGGGGATGCCTCTCACATTCCTGCCCTGTGTCACAGAGACGCTTTCAGCTATTCAGGCAGAAACATAAGCCTCACTATT
The DNA here is from genome assembly GCF_003343005.1 of Rhea americana. Classification (NCBI taxonomy): domain Eukaryota; kingdom Metazoa; phylum Chordata; class Aves; order Rheiformes; family Rheidae; genus Rhea; species Rhea americana. The sequence continues at coordinate 1,623,018 of NW_028186061.1, read as the reverse complement.
GTGGACTGTGGGGCGTGCACTGGAGTTTTTGCTTAGCTATGTTATTGGCCATTAAATTCTCCGCTCCCTTTCTAAATCTAGCCACAGAACTCGACTTTGCAAACTTTGGCAGGGGTGAATTCCACAGGATGTGGGTCTATTTCCTCTAATTTCTTTTAAATATGTCCACTAGTTAACTTTACTGACTGTTTTTCTGTTCTCATTTAGGAGAGCGGGGGTGAAGCGTGAGGGGACGGACCAGCTCACATCCCTCCTGCTGCAGCTGGATGTTCACCTCCCAGTTATCTTGTCTGACCATGGGATGTCCACTTGACTGGGATGTCCAAGTCAGAAGCCTCCTTAACCCAAGCTCCTTCTACAATCACGATGGAGGGTTCAGCTCCTCTAAAGAGAGCAAGTCCACTTATCCCAAGGTCTAATGCACCCTCCGGATAAGTGCATCCTACTCCCCAGGTGCAGGGACTTAGATGGATGCGGCCGTGATGTGCAAAGCTGGAGAAACATCACTTCTTCTAATCCCTTGCCCTATGGCTTGGGTTTGAGTCTACTCTTCCCATGTCATCATGAGCCAGCCCCGGGGCAGGGAGGGAAGGGGAAGCGCAGAGGAACCCCCCAGCATGGGGGCTCCTTTTACTGAATACTTCAATGAACTAATTCATTTTAGTGGTGGAGGTGAGTGTGGGTCCTTAAAAATGCACTCTTCCTGACTGCAGCAGTTCTCATCTATCTCCTGAATTTAGGATATCGAAGGAATTTGAAACCATTCTGGCAGATTATTATTTCCTTTTGCTCCCCACATCTACATTATTGTGAGTTGGTCTATATTCCCTTAAATTGCCACTGATTATTTACGAGACCTGACTGAGAAAGGGAATATTGTATTTATTGTGAATTTGAAAAAAAATTTACCTTTGGTTTCTGTTCTAAAGAGAAACATTTCTTACAGGAAAGAAATTCTAAAATGCTGATCTCAGAGAGTATCTAAATGTTTCATTTTCATAGAATCATAGAATCAGTAAGGTTGGAAGGGACCTCTGGAGATCATCCAGTCCAACCTCCCTGCTCAGCAGGGTCACCTAGAGCATGGTAGACAGGGTTGCATCCAGGTGGGTTTTGAATGTCTCCAGAGAAGGAGACTCCACAACCTCTCTGGGCAACCTGCTCCAGTGCTCCGTCACTCTCACAGAGAAGAAATTCCCCCTCACGGTCAGGCGCAACTTCCTGTGCTTCAATTTCTGCCCATTGCCTCTTGTCCTGTCACATGGGACAACTGGAAAGAGTTTGTCCCCATCCCCTTGACACCCTCCCTTCAGGTACTTGTACACATTGATCAGATCCCCCCTCAGTCTGCTCTTCCCCAGGCTGAACAGGCCCAGCTCTCACAGCTGTTCCTCATAGGGCAGGTGCTCCAGCCCTCGGATCATCTTTGTAGCCCTACGCTGGACTCTCTCCTGTAGCTCCATGTCTCTCTCTTGGACTGGGGAGCCCAGAACTGGACACAGGACTCAAGATGAGGCCTCCCCAGGGCTGAGTAGAGGGGCAGGATCACCTCCTGCACCTCACCTGCTGGCAACAGTCTTCCCAGTGCACCCCGGGAGACCATTGGCCTTCTTGGCCACAAGGGCACATTGCTGGCTCAAATGTGAGCCAGTATGATTATACTGATCTAGTTTGTTATGACAATGTTGAATTTATTCACTTTGGTAACGCAGAATGGGTTCATTTTGAAAAAAATCACAACAATATAATTTGTCATAAAGAGAAATATAATGTAAGAAATGCAGCAAGATATTAAAAGCAGCAGCTTGTAGAATAAAAGTCAAAGCTAAACGAATCAAAATAATAAAGTGGATAGATGCATTTACTTTATCAAAAGGAAATATTTAAACCTCATTGAAATGAAATGAGAAAATAGAAGCAATCTGTTTCAGCACTGTCTTGATGATATYGTCCAGTGTTCTTGCAAAATGTAATTGCTGCTCCAACTATAAAACAGTATTATCTAGAACTTCTTATTAATCTACTCTGATATTTTTAGGKAGGTGGCACACTGCAGAAGTCTCCTATAATTTATTTAAGGTGGGATTTATTCTTAATTTCACAGTCTGGAACATAGATATCTATTCTGAACAAATGACGTGGGCACCTTCAATCATAAGGAGAGAAAGAGAGGAACCTCCAATCATTCATCTCATCCTAAAAGGGCGTTTGGATGCCTGGGGTGAATCACCTAATATAGGGCTGGTCCTACTCCTCTATAGCTGCTTCAGTTTGCCTGGGTGACCTTGTCTTGCTGACGTTAATGGAACAGCTCTCCCAAAGGTGATCATTTTTTGTGGACTGGACTAGAGCGATTCTTTTGGCTGACTTGAAAACAGCAGGGCATAGCAGGGCTGCAGCAGGACCAAGCACTGGAACAGGTCGCCCAGAGAGGTGGTGGAGTCTCCATCCCTGGAGACCTTCAAAAATGGTATGGACACAGTCCTTGGCAGCCTGCTCTAGGGGACCTTGCTGGAGCAGGATTGGAATAGATGATTTGCAGAGGTCCCTGTCAATCTCAACCATTCTGCAAATGCCTCCTGATAACACAGCAACATAGCTAGAAATGGACATCTGACCTGGCTGATGGGCTCTGTGGAACATCCCACAGGTTAATTATTTTCACCAGGAGAATTTGGGGTTGAATGCAGGAGTCACTGGGTGAAAGCCTGTAACTTTCATGAGCTCAGAGCAGACTGTCTTCACCCCCTTCTAGCAATCTGTGGTGTTCACTGAGTCAACTACTTCCAGGAAACTCAAAGGAACCTGAGCAAACTGGTTGGAATAAGAAGTAATCTTCACTGAGATGTTTCTTCTCTGAGCACAGGACAGTTCTGTGACATGACTTTGGTTTTGAGGCATTACCGTAACAGCAAAAGATAGCAGTAGTGGCCTATAACGATTTTGGAAAAACATTAATAACATAACACGCTCAACATTTGAGACTATGAATGCTCAGTTTTAATCTGCATTTTTTTCTTTCTGGAAAAATCAGTGGCAGATCTTGAGCAACGGCAGTACTACGAAGTAACAACCTTCATAAAATTCATAGGCTGGAAGGGGACTGAAGAAAAAACACTCTGCAAAGGTTACTGGGCCAAAGCCCTGGGGCAACTGAAAGCTAAATTAAAAGGGGAAGAAAATGAATATCCCATACTAAACCAAAAACCAAAACCCTAATGAAAACACTAAAAGCAATGATTAATATGACAACTGGGCAGCTTTCCCCAAAGACATGAATTCCCACCAGGGTAATCAAATTTGTCTTAAAAATGATAAATAGTGCTACCACTAACCTAAAAATGTACCTTGATCCCASCAAGCTCAATCTCTTCAAACACTAGCTGCTTCATTTTTTAAAAAAGTATTTAAATAAACAAATAATATAAAACAAAACCCACAGTCCCAACACAGATTTTTTCAAAGTTACCTCAGTCTTTTTTGGCTGTTCAATCCACTCCCTGGTGTCCAGGTGTAAACAATTCCCAAAAAGAGACGTCTGTATCCTTGAATTCCAGAAAAGGTAGCGCTTTGTCTTTCTTTCCCAAAAAGGCTGTCTTTATGCTGAGTTTCTCAACCAAACCAGGGATGTTTAGGCCTTTTGATTATTTTTCCCCTCCAATTTTTTTTTAAACATTCCTCTCCGTTCCTATTGGTGGTCCTTTATTTCTTAATGATATTCTTCTTCCTCTTGCGCAAGGTTATCTCATCTTCTTTTCCACTGCTTGCTCCCCACAAATCCCACATTCCCTGGCAACTCGTCRTGCTTCATACCAACGCTCGCTGCCCGCCTTGGCCCCTTAGAAATGGACTGGTACTAACACAACTTTCCAGATTGGGATGAAAAGGGATATTTATGAGCATGGTAATACAGGACGGGTCAAACACCACGTACATCCTCAACGAGAAAATCATGCCCTTAGCTTTCAATCTTCAGTCTTTTCTCTTGCTCTTAATTGCAAATTTTCATCCCTACAAGCCCAGACTTGTGGCAATTTGTGGCTTTATCTTTGCTATGATGTCGCTTTATATTGATTATGTATATGCGTATGTATGTGATAGGTATTATGTAATCAATGTATTGATTAGCTTGTTGAGAGTAAAGCTAGGAAATTCTACCTTGAATCAAAGAGGGTTGGTTATATTTAGGTTGACTTTAAGGCCTTTTCTTTCTCTGCCTCTCCCTTTCTCTCTTTGTTTCTATATCAGCCAGGAACCCTAATGATGACACTATTAAGCTTTGTGTTTATGTCAAGAGGCACATTAATCATTTTATGGATGGTCTGTGGCAAGTTTTCCCTTTTCTTGCTAAAAATGAATAGTTTAAAATGCGTCATGGAAGCAGGGAAGCAGGGAGAAACAAATGAGTAGGTACCATCTTTCAACCTCAGTTGTTCTGGGCTCTTAGTAARGGCCAGTAAAAGAAATCCTTATGCATCTTCATCAGAGTGCTGCTGAGGATAATCAACAGATAAGGGCAAGTCTAGTTCCTTGAGAATTATCCTAGGACAGTGGATTCAGAGCAAACTAGTCAAAATTTTGGATGTTTTTGTGCCATCCTGTTGTTTTCTTTGCCTGTTTTTGAGGCAAACAGAAATGTTATTGCATTAGTCATCCTTGTATTCATCCTCCCTCCCAACATTTTCAGATCTGCTTTTTTTGTTCATCTTCAGAGCTCTTAAATATCTTCTCCCAGACTGRGATAAGGACAGCATTTACAGCCACRGAGCTACAGTCATGGCTGGGATTCCTGACTGCTGTGTTATCAGTATTACTATGGCTGCTATGTACGGTAAAAGCTTTGTTACTGAGCTTTGCACACCAGCAAATCTTCCCACTGTGGCTTCAGCTATAGCAGGAAAAATCATTGTAGTTCATACTGATACTGTCCTCCTGGAAAAGAAAAAATATTTTGCTCTTTCTATTCTTTGCTATCGTACTGATCCCCTAGGACCAGGATCAGGCCATGTTCACCCTGACCTGAGCTAGCAGTTGAGGTTCTTTGCTCAGAAAAAGCAGTTGTGTCCCTGCTGGGTTCACTGCGGCTGAGCTGGCTAAYGCTAGCCCAAGGTCTAGCACTGTTGTCCTCACTGCAGTAGCTCACTTTGGGAGCGCGTTCACAGTTTGACAGGATGAACTGGCCTCCTGCGCTATTTGTTTGAGGGCTTCTGCCCCTGTTGTGTCCTTCAGTGGAGACAAATGGCCCTGAATAGTAATAAGAAAGYAATGCTGCATCACCTTCCTGCAAAGGTATAAACACATAGACAAGAAAAGCTCTTAGTTATTGCCCTCCCACCAGGAGTTTTGCTGGTGGAGCTGTTCAAACTAGGCACGGTAGTTTTTCTACATCCTGCCAAACAAAGCAGTGTTGGCTGAGCTTTGTGGTGCAGACCTGGCCATATATAAATCCTGGATGCCCTGCTGRTGTGTCAAGCATGATTAGAGGATTGGTATGACTTTGAGAAGTTGCATGCAGAAAAAAGGAGTGTGGGAAACCTTGTATTTCCTGGAATTTATCCCTAAGAAATAGACTTGGAGAATGATGAAGTCCTACTTCAAGAACTCTTTTGATCTCTGGTTGACTCCAGGCTGGATTCATCCAACTAAATAAAGATGTCTGTATGATACATGCCAACCACTGGACTGGTCACCCTGGGCTCTCCTTCTTGCCAGTGAGATCACGTTGATATCATCAGTGGGGATTAGGATACATATCCTCATCCCGAAGCAGACATCTCAGATAAATCATAAGCCTGCTTGTTTTTCACCTTTATCTGTAAAGGGTGTCTGAGATGACTATCTCAGCTTGGAGACTTTCCTAGATGAGATGTCTGACGTAAAGAGAAATGAGCCACGCTCCATCTCTGTAGCCAGATAAAACAACAGTCTTTTATTACTTGCAAAACTTGCATTTCTCTGAAGTCCACAGCTGAAAACTGAACTTGCTCCTCTTCTCCAGCCACACACACCTCCCTTTATAAGCGTTGTATAAATCATGTCCTTCAGCCGCACTTTGGCACTGCGAGACTTTTCATTCAATGCAAGTGGTAGTATATCACAGTGCAATCAGCATAACATTTTTCATAGGAGCAATAACATTAAAACATTTTAGTCTGAACAATGCCTCGTATTCAGGGAGATGAGTCATTCATAGATAGTAATAATGTTGTCCAGAGCCACAAATAGATTCAAAAGAGACTAATCCAAATGATTGAGTCTCCTTGGTCTCTTATTGCAAAAAGAAGATCAAATAAGATTTTGGAGTGGTGGGTGATTGAAGGTAAGGCTGTGATGGATATGGTTTGTGATAATGCCTGAATTTGATGGAGTAGAAATCCCCCAGGGTGAATGAACTGCCATTTCCCTGACTGGTAACATTTATTTCCACCCTGCTGTGCTTGCTATATTTATTCTCTTATTTTCCAAGTGGTTAAAATAATTAGGTGAAGCCAGGAGCAATTGTTTATCACCTCAATTTCATTTAGACTCTTTGCCTTCTTCATCAGACCTGATAAAATGATTATGTAGTTGAAAGCTTGATATATCAGTAAGTCTAATTAAGGAAATTACCTCTCCCAGTAGTCTCTGAGTCTCTAAACATTTGCGACCTTGTTAACTATGGTAGGATCTATTGGGATGTTCCAGTATTTACTGGAGGCATATGTTGATTTAGTTTAATATCAGCGAGATACTGTACAGACAGCAGATAAAAATCCTTCTGGAACACGTAGTATGATTCATGAAGAGCTGGTGCCTGCACTAGTGCCTAGGAAGCTATTATTGATAGGCACCTCCAAGCTTAGAAKACTTGTTCAGGCAAAGCTGTGAAATCAAAGAGGTGAAAGGAAAAAAAAGAACACTTAAAAAATCCACTTTTTGGAAGGAAGGAGAAGCTGATAACAAGGGRTACTTTGAGCAAAGAAAACTAACATAGTGAGAGGCTCCATGGGGGAGTGTGATGAAGCGACAGACCTGACCTTCTGCAGTTGGCTAGTAGGCTTCTTGTTAAGAGAGACACAGTGTAAATCTGTGATCTTTTTATTTCTCTCTCGCACAATGGAATSTTCTTCCTATTAAGATTAATAATATTTTGCCCACCTCTGTCACATGCTTCTGAAGAGCAGGACACTAGCATCTGAAAACTGAACAAAGATGAATTATGGGGTGAGAYGACCCTCAACAGAATTAACAATATCATGGGATTATCCCCTGRCAGAAGAAAAGATGCTGGCCTTATGGCTGGGTATACACTCACAGGCCCTGCAGAGGGGATGGAGCACAGATAACCATGTTTTTGATACCAAGAAGMAGCAGATTGTTGTTCAGTTTTAGGGGTAAAGTGGATAATTGTGACTAAGCAGTCCATTCCTGTATAACCCTGGCCATAGAATTTCATCCCACAATTTTCCTTGTATTAGCCAAGCAGTGTAGTCCAGAGAGGCTGCACAGTTTCCATCCCTGGAGGTTTTCAAGATGCAGCTGAACAAAACCCTGAGTAACCCAGTCTGATCTCGTTGCTGATGCTACTCTGAGGAGGAGGTTGGACTAGAGACCTCCTGATGTCCATTCTGACCTGAATTATTTTGTGATGCTATGATACTCAGCTCCATAACTTGGAACTGGGCCACAGCACATCTCCTGAAAAAGCATCTGCTTCTGATTTAAGCTATGAAAGCAAGTTCATGTTTTGCATAGCAGCTGAACCACCCCATAACTAACCTCTCATCAAATTTACAAGAACCGTATGTAAAGACATGTGCTAACTGAACGGGATTGAGGAGGTTATTACATCCTCTTTCAGGATAATTCTTCTTGGATGGAGAATCTGTATTTCCTTAGTGAAGTTGTTCTGTCGATTAAATTATGCTTGCCAATAAAAGAACAATTCTGTGCATTATTATTACTTTGGACATTTTTGTTTTTCACTACCATTAGGGTTTGTGCTCTTTGCCTGTCACATGATAGAGTCTCTGATATCTTCTACCAGACACCTTCTGTCCTTGTAAATCTTTCTCAACTAGGAGGTAGTCATCTCAGCCTTCTCCACAACACATTTGAATTCCTTAATGTGCTCACCTTAGCCTTGGCAGGGATTTAACACCTGACAGGTTGAGAAAGGCTGTGCTCTGTTACAACAGCCCCACAAAGATCAAAAAGTGGCCTGTTATGGTTCACAAATGATTCAAGCAAGCCAATGCCCAACACTAAGTGTTCCTCACTTGATTTATAGATTTGCTTTCAGAAAAAGGGAAGAGAAGGCAATGTGATAGTGGCTTCTAATTATTATTTCAGAGCAAAAACACCTGAGAAAAGACGAAAGCAACCTCCTCTGTGTTATTTGGAAGGGAAAAAAATCAGAAAAAACCTCAAGACACTGTGACAGTCATAGATATGAACTACMCTGTCACAGAATTCAGTTACCAAAGGATGGAAGAAGCTTAGTGAAGAACATATATTTCCCCTGCAGGAATCTCAGGTCTCTCAGTACAGGCTGAACCGATAACACAGACTGAACAGTTTCCACCACTGTCAGCTCCTCTGGTCAATGGAGAGAGCACGAGAGATGAGCAGCCTTGAACTAGTACCTGGAGATGCTTTTCTCTTTCCACACAGAGAGAAAGGAAAATGACTCCTGACCTGGATTTTCATATGGTGGGATGAAGCCAGACCCTAGGTCTATAGGTACTTTAGCTCCTTTGGATCTGATGGGCATGAGTGGAAGAGTCAGCAAAGGCACTCTCTTATGCATTTAGTCATTAATGCCTTTTTGACAGCTAAAGATCAACCAGAGCTCAATATTCTCATTCCAGTTTCTGGGGAGAAGTGGGTATTTCCAGGAAGCTGTTCACTTCACATGAGAATATGTGTTTAAGACAGCTCACATCAGTTTCTCTCCAGAGACATCAGCRTCTATGGAGTGCCTACCTTGCTCAGATGTCAATACCTAATTTTAGACATTCAGTGCTCAAAGAAGGCAAATCCTACCTAAYATTCTTTTGAAATCACTGGGAGATGGCATTCCTAAAACTCCACTGACTCTGAGATAGGTGACTAAGTACCTATGTGAATCTAACTGGATCCCAGTTTTCCCAGTGTAATAATTGTTTGACTCTGTGTCTTGATGCCAAGACACCTTCCTGAGTTTGGACACTGATGCTTGCTCTTTCCCCAGAAAATCGTTTCCCCTCCATTTGAGAAGCTCACATATCTCACTCTACCTTGGCTGTGTGCATGACATTAGAGCATTACATAGCTTACACAGATACTTGGGGTGGGGAAAGATGTTTGAGAAGGCTAATTCTAAATATTTATGATTTTATACTACTCATATTCCCCCATATATCAAGGCAATGAGGAGCTGAACTTCAGAGCTGCCTTTTCTTCAGAAGCTGTTCTTCTTCCTTCCCTGATGAACACAAGCCTATGTCTGCCACGCACAGCTTGCGTGACTGCAGTGTCCCCAGAGATGCCAYCCTGCGCACTGCATAAGGCACAGTGCTACCAGCCATAGCATAAAACCCATTTCCTCTGCCCCCTCTATGGACTATGGTCACTTGCTCCTGAAGCCAGCCCTGCACTCCCTCTCATCACATCCTTCACTATCCCCTCCCTAGCTTTTCGCTGGGATTTTTAGTCCTTTGCTGACCTAGGTGATTTCTGCCCCAGGTGTGTTAGGACAATGTTTCAAGGCACCAGCAGAGTGCCCATTCTGGGAGACCATGAGACTATGACATGCTCAGTGCATGACAGAGTACCGATGCAGTTGTACACTCCAGGGCCAGGACAAACCAAAATGGTGGCAAATTCACACTCCTAGCTCTTGATTCTGCTGCAGAAAAGCATACAACTGCGCACRACAAGAGCATTGCAAGCTCTGACCTCCCTTGCTGCCTTCAGTCCAGGACTCCCTCCCTCTGACTACGGATGGCTCTTTCCGTGTGCTTGCTCTGACTGTTCTCCAACTCTAGTTTTCCAGTCCAGTAATAAGTGGGATACAACTGAGATAACAGCTTTGTCTTCCTTCACTCATTGCCGATATCACCAAAATGATTTTTCCCCAAAGAGACCAAGAAACTCCAAGCCCCAATACAAGAAAAAAGGTTGTAGCCACCAAGAGAAATAGAGAACCAAAACAGAAAGGGCAAGACAATCTTCCCCACTCCACACTCAGTCTTTCAGCTGGACTCAGCCATTCAGTCACCCATCACTGAAGCTCAGGAGAGTTTCCTGTCCACCTCCCTGAGTTTAGGATTGGGTCCTTCTGGCAAAGTCGTACATACTTTTCCTGCTCCAGGACTCCCAAACGTTAAGTCAACAGGATTGGGCTGTCCCTGTACTGGGAGGGGGAGATCAATTTTCCTGCCCGTGGCATGCCATGACATGGCATGAATGTATTTCCAGTATGAGCCAGCAAAGCAGTCTATGGATGATTTTATAGAGAGGTCCAACAGAGTGCCTAAAATCATGTTCGGCGTTGAATATTATCCTCTACTGAACACAGAATGCACTTGTGGTTGGGCTATTCCCTCTCAAGCAACACTCCTGCCACTCCCTGTCCAGGCTGGAGGAGTCAAGATCTTGTGAAAGCCCTACAGTTTTGCCCTGTGTATTAGGAGACCACAGTCAGAAGATGCTGCTTGCCCCAGAAATTTTAAAAACGTAGAGATGACTTTGACAGGCCTCTYGCCTGAATACATGACTGCTATTTAGAGAGAATAGCTTGTAAATAACTGCACTGGGGCAGGTTACCATAGCCTTKTCTCCATGATTCATACTTCCTTCCACGTCAAGAAAAGCAAGGAGATTTCCATCTCCCCCCCACCTCTCAGTGATCTGGATATAGTTGAGACTGCTTTGATGACAGATGATGTTTGAGATGTGGCAGGCGCTCTAAAACAGCTTCTCCCCAGCAGGAGATTTCAACTTTTGTTTTAATCAGCTGCAAACATCACGGTTTTATATATCTGTCTTTCCCAGGCTTTTTTTCAGCTCTGACTTTATAACTCAATTTACACCCCTTCTCACCCAGATGCAAGGGAGCATATTTCTCTTTCAAAAGAGAAATCCCCAAGATGAAAGACAGGCAACAACCAAAATCACTGGTGACAGCTGCTRCTCATGTAGTCTGACCCTCTTGGTGGAAGCTGAATGGATATTGCAGGGGGTAAAAGAACCAGAATCAATCAGAATTGCTTGAAGAATTGCTCCTAATATCTACCATGCTTCTGCTTGACGGTGCATCTGAAATGCATAGCACTGTGTCAGCAAAGAAATTGCCACAGCTGGATCTGAGGCCATTTTGTGCCTTGATTTACCCAGGGGAGATGGGTTGAGCCAGGACCTTAAGTGTGGATTTGATTCATTTTTCAAAATACCCRTTGCTTTGCCCAGAATGGCAAACTGCAGAAGGTCATCCCCACCCTCCACCTTCATTCTCTCCCCTTCCGTGAATACATCTGAGAAGCAATCAGATCTAAGGGGAGCCCCAGGCTTAACCATCCTTCACGAACTGGCATTTCTGTGACAGACCTGCTGAATGCTGACATTTTAATTAAAGTCGTTTCCATTTTTATACATATTTTTCTCTGATAAGCCTGTCACTGCTCTAAAACCACTCACAGCTCCTCATGTGGTTTGTCCTAAATACTCTACTCTCTGGAGCACCTTTCATCTTCCACAGACCTATCTTCCCTTTCCACATTATTTCTGCTCAGCAATGGCACTCTTATCRAATTAGGATATCTACTTAGCAATTTCCTCCCTTTTGCTGTGTGCTGTTGGCTCTGTGGGGTTTTTCCAAAGCTGCTGGTTTATACGTCAAGGTGAATGCACTAAACTTTGTTCCAGAGCTGAGGATGCGGAGTCCTGAGTGGGCAGGATGAACCCAAGGCAGCAAGGGAACAGCTGAACATGARGCAGGGAGTAGGCAGGCTGGATGCGCTGGCAATAGTTGTCCTCAGTGAGGGATGGCACCTCTGACCCTTCCTGGGTGGAGAGCCCTATGGTGACAGTCTATCTCCTCTCTTGACAATTTGCTGTCCTCCTAGGTGTTCACTGGAGGCAGTTTTGATGTTATGCTGCGGAAGGGAACAAGTTGTTCCTCTCTCATGATAACCTGATGACAGAAATACTTCCCTCTTCCGCTCCTYGATTTTTCATGGAGTTTAGGTTGGAGAGGCTCAGGCTGAGCATTGGTTTTGGCCTTACGTTCATCATTAGCAGTGGAAACATCTCTGGGTAGCCCAGAGCCACACACCAGCAAGCCAAGAGGTAGGTGCTCCAAGTGTTTCCCAGAAGTGAYGATCCCAGGACATCCCAGGGGGTGCAGACCTGCACTGGGGGCCGTTCAGGGCATCTAACTGGGCCTGGGCTTTTCCCTGTCCCTCCTGTGACCATGAATTTGGCCCTGCTTTCCCTGTTATCTGTGATAGCTCTGACAAAAGAGCTACATAGGACAGTGTATAGGCTGCATGTGGTGCTCTGCAAGAGGGTGTGCTACCAGGAACAAGGGTGTCTGCTAGGGTAGAGTGATGAAGGCCACCACATGCAATCTTGCATAGACCGTGCTGCCTTTTTTTTTTTTTATTTTTTATTTTTTTATCTATAGCAACTTTTCCTGATTATGTATAGGCTTCCAGGCCCAAACTGTTCCCTGCTAGGGCTGGAGATCCTTTTTTATCTTAGTTGCAGATATTTCCCTATACAGTCTCCTGCACAGTCATTTGCTCTTATCTTTTCTCTCTATTTTTAAAGAAAATAAATCTGATAAAACTGCCTGGTTTGCTATGGATTTGAACATCATTTTAAAATTCTCTGCTGCTCTCTGATGTTTAACAAGGGCTGAGCCCCATTGTGGACCTTCCTTCCAGGGGACTTTAATTGTCTCTCTCTTTGACCTGACCATTTATTCTCAGAAATGTTGCAGGAACCCAATATCTTTGAGAGCTTCAGCCCCTTTTTTGAAAGCATCTGGAATTGGCCGGTATATTGCAGAGTTATGACAGAAATACACACAGCCAGTGGTAAAAGAAGGATCATTTTCTTAAGCGCCAGATGAAAACATATCCCTCTGAGATGCACTGTTAAAGGATTGGATTGTTCCATCAGGCCCCATAATGAAACATTTAGAGACTTGAGGCTAAACTTAGGCATGTTAACTCTTTCTATTTTAATATCCTGGAGCTGGCTTAGATCCCAGTGCTGAATGTCAGTCTGAGAAGGCAGTTCTGCATTCTCCTTCTTTGAATTCCTCTGTCCCAGCCCCTTTCAAGACTCCTGCCTTGACGATGGCTCTCGTTATTACAAGCCTGCCCACTCCTTGCCAGTCTAATATGGTTGGGAGGTTTGACTGAATTTTATGTGYGGTGATGAAAACCAAAAGCAAGACTGGTGCATGATGTTCAGTGGAACGTGATTTTTTTAAGGCTGCGAGAAAAAGGCCTGATTCTTCATGGCTTCATACATTTCAGCTGAGGTTGTCGAAACCGGGAAACTGCTCACTTCAGGTCCTTTCCATGAGCAACAGGGAAGTACGTTTAGCTCTTGCTTTTGCAGAAAAGATGCTTTTGGCTCTGTACAGAGTTGTGCAGCRCACGTGTGCTGCAGACACAGTGGTGGGGTGTGAAATGAGACCATTCCTATGCCTGGATGTGTGTGAAGCTATTGCTTTGGGCGAACAACGCCTTCGTCCTCAGGCCCTGTAAGACCCTCTCGAACTGTCTAGTGAAAGGAAAGGCTGACTGAGGCCTGTGAACCTGCTGCTTTAGAAATAGCAATAATAATCATGGTCTGGCCGTGGTATTTCCTGACTTTCCAGTGCTTAGCCAAGCAAACTTGCTCTTAACACAAGTTATTTTTTGGAAACTTGTATCTATTGGATCCTAAGGAGGCTGTTGGTGTGTGATGGCTCCTGATAAAATAACCAGTTAGCACACTGTAGCATGGAGGTGTTACACCGCAGCCTGCAGCCTGCATTTAGAATAAGAAATAACAGTTGTTTCTTCTTTTAAGAACATAATGGAAAGCAAACACATTTTTTTTCTCTGTCTTTTTTCAGTATGAATAATGTCTCTGATGTATTTTATGCCTGTTGCTGTCATGAGMCAGGACAGAGCTCTGTTTCCAAGGCATCCACAATTTCCCATCTAACTCCATCCGCCCTATGGTGGAAGGCCCATGCTTGGCTTTGATCAGTAGCTGTGTCCTCCCTGTGACCTCCYGAGGCTCCTACTGTGCACTTTCATTGATCCCCCTTATTACAGTCCTCTTGACCTTCATTTGATAGTCCTGTTTGTTTCTGCTGCTGTCTCCAGGTGCCGGGTCTGCAGCGAGGAGGCGTCTGTTGGTGGTGGAATTTTTCCACTGGAAGACAGCAGCTCAGTGGTGATGTTATCGGGAAGTGAGCACAGCAGCTCAGAGCACTGACTCATGCAGTTGCACTTAAAAAGTAATTCAAAGGCACTGTTTGTAGCTTTGTGGTCTATGAGGTAAGTATTGATTTCCTTTTGTTCTTGGTTTCTTTCTTCCCAGATCAAGGATGAAATTAGTTTCTGGAAGRAAGGCTCAACCGTGTTGAAGATCTTCCTGCTTTAAGATGAAGGTGTTCGTGTGCTCATTATGTCATAACAGGCTTATTTTATGCTTTCCTTCAATTCTGCCTGTTGAAGGTTTCCAAACACTTCACAAGGACCTTCTCCTCCTCTTCAAAGCCTTCCGAAAGTTTGGCCTAAACTGGAGAGGAGATATTTTGCCCTGTGTATGGRTTGCTTGTCCTGGTTGCTCTCTTTGCTGCAGAGAGAGAAGAGTCAGCCCTAGGAGCAGGACGCTGGTTTGCAGAGGCTGCAGCAGTATCATGGGGTATCTCAGAAACCACGAAGTGAGGCTAGCTCATCTTTTCAGCCCTGCTGGGCCAGTATCTGTGTGGTGGGCTGAGCAAGACTGATGGGAAGACCCATGAACAGAGACAGTTGTAAAGTGGCATAGCTCTGGAAGAGAAAATCCTACCTGGGATTAATCATCCAGGAGCAGATAGAGAGGATACGAGTTTGGGCAGCAATACAATTCTGGGGTCATTTAGGGGTAAAAACTGATCTCTTTAAGGAGAGAGCAGAGCATCCATGATCCTAAGCATGAAGTCCCCTTATACCTTAATGGCAGAGGAGAGTGTGATAGTGGTGTCCAAGAGTCTCATTGTGGCTCAGGTTAATTACCTTCACCTGAAGACTGGTGATGTCCACATGCTGTCACATAGGCACTTCCCAGATGCAGGCAAGTATTGAGAACTCCCTTTCACAACCACAGGAAATAATGCACAGCTGCCTGAAGTGACTTCCCCAAGGCATGTCAGACTTTCTTAAAACAAACAGCATTCCCTCCGTTTCTGTGCTGTGCAGTCCCATTCCTGCTCCATTGCACCTTTCCAACCTCGTTTGCTATTGCAATGTTATCCTCACTCTTGTCTGAGAGTCCTTACGGGAACAGCAGGGATAAAGATTAAAGAGAAATAATTATTCTGGTGCCAGGTTATGTTTTGTGTATTGCTGAGAACCTTCACTAGCTTCTGTGCAACTTCATCCCATGGCAAGTCTAGAAGTTATTTCCATTACCTTTACCTCAGCTTATTTTCATAGGTGATTTTATAGAGGTCATCCAAAAATAGCCTGGWTTTTAAAATATTTTTATTCCCAAGAAATTCTGTTTCTTGGTTTTCTCTTTTTTCAGTTATGTCAAACATAAAAAACACCCAATGTCTAGAGACRAGTAAAGCAAAAAGAGAAACAGAGGAAAGCAAAAAGCAGGATGAAATGAAAACATCACTGTTCTGTCATTCCTTCACCTCATAAAGTCTTAAATTGCAACAGGAAATGTAAACAGAAAGAAAATAAAGGAAAGTAGCAGTAAAAACAGTGAGTAAAGACAGCTTTCGGTGGTGTGGCACATGTTTTAAATGGAGTGTGCTATTGTTGCCAAAGAATTTCATGTGCAGAGCTCATGCAGTAAGAGGATGTTAATAGAGAAAACCAAACCCTACCCTCTCCAAACTTCGATAGTCACACTTTTCTCTTCCTAATTGAGATATAACATTTGCTGTGAGTGCTACCAGCAAGAGTGTTGGTTTGGGCAGAATTCCATTTTTATTTATTTAGAAAGAAAAGCAATRGGGTGAGAACAGAGGCTGTTTTTCAAATGTTGCATAGACTCAGACTGGGACTGGGACTGGGAGGGACCTTCAGCAGTTGTCTGAGCCAACTTTTAACCTCAAGGCATGCTGAGATCTCTGTGAACCTTTCCTGACAGATGTCTGTTTAACATGTTCCTGAGACCTCCAGCCATGAGATCAYGAACTCCAAAGACCATCATAAATTTCAGCTAAATTGTTGTTACTAAAYAGAAAAATTTGATAAAGATATTCAGGTCTTTATGGACAGAACCTCAAGTTATGATTTATTCCAGGCTTCTGAAGGGTTATCTGTATGTTTAATTGCAATGTTTTTGGCATTTGTGTMATCTGGTCAAAGCAAAACTTTCTGTTCAGGTACACCTCAGGTTTGCATTTGGTGCCCTGTTTGAAATCAGCCATCAAAAATGACTCAGACTGCAAATGAAGGAGGAAGGGACTAGGGGATGAGGTTAGTGAAACACAGGAAGAGTCGGTGGATGGTTTAAATCCCACGAAATGAATGATCCATGACCCTATTTTTGTTAATAGTCTTTGTGTTAGCTCCTGAGTCTTATCTCCAGRCAAGGCAAAGTGGAGGCTCCTGTGCAGGTTTTAGAAGGCCAAGAGTATGTCCTGGACACTTTCCATCTACTTAGTCATTAATGGGGTTAAGAGCATCCTATGTGATACTTGGGTATTGGCTGACACAATGCCTGTGCTTTGACTCTCCTCCTCCAGAAACTTGCTAATATCCAAACAAGTTCTTGTGCCAAAACAGGCGGGAGAGTTTAATCTTGTAGACAACTCCCAAGGTCCCAYGAAGACTCAGGCACAGCTGGGAAATGAGCCCTCACTTCCAGATCCCAAGTAAGCTTTGCAGGGAATGCTTCAGATGATCTTTTCATCCTTCGAAAGCTGCTTGGCACCTGGAGTTGGTGGGAATGTAGCAGCTGAATTACTGAGCAAGGCATCAGTGCAGAGCACATCATCCTTCCTGCGGAGCCTGCCAACACTTCTCARTGCTAATTATTCTTTGGGGAGTGACACAAGCCAGTAGTGGGCCTGGAAGGTCTCTTTTTCAAGGAATTGTTCAAAAAGCGCTCCCAAGCGTGCATGAAATCTCAGAGAAATCTATGCTGATCTCAGTTGAAGTATGCCAATGTATTTCCCCAGTTCAAGAGCTTTTTATCTAATACTAAGATGGCTCGCTGGCCTGTTTGAAGGACATTTTCATCAACTTGGGAGGCTAAGCAAGCTGCAATATTTCCATTTACTTTTTTGAGACTCTTAAAGGAAAAGTTTCAGGAAAAGTAAACAAAGAATTCTCACTAAAATTGAAAAAAATCCCTTATTTCTGCTGATGTCTAATCACCTTTGACTCATCCCAGGTCAAACACTCGAGCCTGGCTCCTACAATTTTGCTCTACTTGGTGGAAAAACCTTCTTCTCTCATCCCCAGGCTTTGCTACCTCGGCAAAAAWTTTGTTGATTTTTTTTTTCATTCCTGCAACTTCTTTCTCTCTCCTCCCAGTCTTTCTTTCATGTGTTGTTYGACATTAAGCTCTGATAACCTTCTGCAGTGTGGATTGCTCTTCCTCTTGGCTTAGTGGGGGCCCGAGGTCCGACTCAATGCTGCTTCTTTCCCTGCTCAGCGTGTTATAGCTGTGCATGCTTTTCTTGTTTGCATTTTTCTGGAAAAGGCCCCAGTGGGAAGGCTGAGTCTTGTGGCACATGGCAAGCATTTCACTCTGCAATTATCTATCGGCGCTGCTAATCTGCTTCGAGTGGAGCTGGCCGTGCTCGAAACGTGCTTGTGGCTTTCCTCATCTTTGGCTCTTTGCTGTGGTTTAGGCCCTTTCTGAATCCTCTAGTGTTCAGGAAGGAGCAGCTCTCACACTCTGTTTCTTCTCCTCCTACACTCTTTCCCTGGTTCCTTGGCACTCTCCAGGTTTTTGCTTGTAGCCCACGTTGTTTTTTAAATGCACATTGAAAACCTTATGCTCCCCAGGTTTCCTTTTCACTAGGTGTGAAAGGAAGATTGTCTCTCTATAAAATCTGTTCCTTCTTCTTTCTCTCCTTCCCCTTGTCCTTTATCTCTTCCTGCAGATCTGTTGTTTCCAGACTTCTCTGCTTCTGTCTACTTCCTAAAAACCTTCARCTACAGGTCAGATACGCATCAGCAGGTCTGGGTCTCCTCACCACAAGGAACTTTCCAGTAGAGGCACAAACCCAGTCAGAAACCTATGTGAAATGCTGCGTGTAAAGGACTGCCAGAAGGAGTTTGGTTACAGAAGCACAGAGGCAGCACAGGCTCTGCTGGATTTGATTCTTTGCTTTGTATAATCATTTGTGTTTTTGCAAAGTAAATGCAAAATGTACCATGCTAGCAGTAGGAACATTTCTCATCCTCTCTGCACAAACAGAAAAGAGCAGATAATCAGGACGCTGTACCAGCTGACTTTGGTTTGTAAGGTCATAAATGACCAATAACATCATCTGGACTGCTGCAGAATGCAAGCTCGAGACTCATTCAATGAATCTAGCACTGCACTGTATAATGTGGGGATTATTTTAAATAGGGAAATAATCTTGATTTCAAGGTCCTAAATCTCATTTCTGTGCATTCTCATTTTTTCCCAATAGCAATATTTTAAAATGGACTCAGAGGGAAGGACAAAAGACACCCAAAGTCCACATTTCTAGAGATAACCTGCCACCTTTCCAGAGGATTATTTGCCATCACAGTGAAAAAGGTGCATTGAATGGCTACCTTGAATTTATCTAAATTCATCTTCCACTTCCACACACTACYGGACCTTACTTGTAACTTCTTATCTTAAATCTTGTTCCTGTTGCAGATACTTGTAAACTATGATTGATTCTGCAGGAGTCTTGCCCAGGAGAAGTATGTGACCCAAGAGGGCTCTTTTATTTTGAGCATGGTGTGATCCTCCACAACAATTCACATTGTCTGTTGTCTCAGATTCCACCACATCAAGCATGATTGATTTGCCTGCTTTCTACTTTGCTCAGTTATTTGTTATCTCTATTTGGGCACCATTGTGTTCAAATCAATGAAGTCATCTGTTCAGCGTTCGATGTCTGTGAAAAATAAAGAAAGAGTCGGCAGACAGTTATTTTGAGATCAGACACATTTATGCTTGTTTGGCTGTTGGCCAGGRGGTCATAAATGTAAAATGGGACGGTATAGTCTTCCCTTGAAAAGTACATTCTGACTTTAACTCCAAAAAACCACAGCAGAAATAGAAAAGGTCTARACTTGAAGCAAAAGAAATGTTACAGCATTTCTGTAGCAAATGACTACAAAATTGATCCTAATCAGGCTCCAGGAGCTTTCCAGAGTTGTGTCCCTGTTGAACTTCCCTGGAACTATGCTTAAATTACAGTAACAAGAGAGGAGAATGAGGCCTGCTGACTGGATGTGAGGCTGCTGTGATAATAAGCAGTCCAAGCCCAGGGTAACTGCCATTTTGCACAAGCGCACCTTTTGTTAGTTGGTAATAAAAACAAAGGCAAATGGCTCATGTCTGYAGAGGAACCAGCCAGTGCTTATTCCAATTTGAGTATTCCCACATCTCCATCTCCCTTCTACGGGTTCATCTTGTTTTAAGTCTTGATTCGTTAAAGTTTTCCACACCCCTGACATTGTGCTGGTGAAGGAGATGATGACCCTTACATGGTCAATGTTGAGCACAGAGCCATTGTCAAATATTTTGTCATTTGGGCTTTCCTTACACCTCTTCTCTTTTAGCCTCCTCAGAGCCCAGGACTGCTGCCCATTTACCCGAAGCTCTGCTCAACTCTGGAGCCTCCCTGTGGGACTAGGACCTTTCTTACTGACAGATGGAAGATTCTTCAAGGAAAAGTGGAAGAGCACTCTTAGGAAGAGCATAAGCAGGAACAGCAGGTCAAGGGAGATGATCCTTCCCCTCTACTCAGCCCTGGTGAGGCTGCGCTGGGAGTGCTGTGTCCAGTGCTGGGCTCCCCATACAAGAGAGACATGGAACTACTGGAGCAATTCTAGTGAAGGRCCACTAAGATGATTAAGGGACTGGGGCATCCCTCATATGAGGAAAGATGGAGAGATACTGGGCCTGTTCCACCTGGAGAAGAGAAGGCTGAGGGTGGATCTTATCAATGTGTATAAGTATCTGAAGGGAGGGTGTAAAGGGGACAGGGCTGGACTGTTTTCGGTGGTGCCTAGTGATAGGACAAGAGGCAATGGGCACAAGCTGAAACATGGGAAGTTCTGTGTGAACATAAGGAAAAACTTTACTATGAGGGTGACAGAGCACTGGAACAGGTTGCCCAAAGAGGTTGTGAAGTCTCCATCRTTAGAGATATTCAAAAGCCATCTAGACATGATCCTGGGCAACGTGCTCTACGTAACTCTGCTTGAGCAGGGTGGTTGGACTAGGTGATCTCCAGAGGTCCCTGCCAACCCTAACCATTCTGTGATTCTGTGATTCTGTGATAATAAAAGTTGTAAGTTCAATAAGGCCAACCAGCTGTCCCTGAAATAGATGGCTCTCATGAATGTCCTGGAACTCCTAGCCCTCACAAGCCTTGGTGGCTCCTGGGAAAATCTTTCTGGGTCTTTTTTCTCTCCCGTAGTCTGCTAATTACACAGCAATGTTTACTGGCTTTCCAAAGGTGAGAGGTGGTAAAGTATTTCAGTAAGTTTTGCCAGAAAAATGAAGCCTTTCCCTATAGAAGGACTTTGTCTGCCCTAAACCGACTGGCACATTCTTTGGCTCAAGGAATCGCGCTTCCTGCTGGATTTCACTTTACCTTGGATAAGTTAGTGTCTGAAGATAGGGGAACAGAATGTGTTCCCGCTGCCAACATATTCAGACCACTGCTGCCAAGAGTGAAAGGTTGCAGAAGCGATCTGCAAAGAGCCTGTGTAATTGTCTGTGAACCTGGGGTCAGATGAGACAGACACTGTTTGATACGGGGCTTGTTGCTTTCGTACACGCTAACCTTCTAGCCTCTTTCAGCCCAGACTGAAATAAAGGCTCCTTGATACGAGTAGTGCCAAGYGTACATATAGCCCGAGTATCATAAATACACTCCTTGGGGATACATCATCACAAAGGTTACAGAGACGCCTTGTCAGCATGCCGGCAGCTTGAGAGCAGGTACGGCCAAGAACAGCACATGTTCAGTCCTAGATACAGACAGGATCATGCTTTCATTTCGTTCCTTCCTCCTCTCTCTCTGTCTTTCAGGACTTGCAGAGACAGGCCTGTTCCGAAGGGTGCTGTCCTCCCCAGGAATCCTTTCTCTTTGCTCTCATCAGGCTTGGGCTGAGCTGTGTGGGGTCCTGGACCAGTTGCTGGGGAGAAGTGAAGCTGTGGCTGCCTGGACCAGTGCTCAGCCTGACCGCTGCAGGCTGGAGGGGAGAGCCTGAAAGCTTTGGTTAACTGGAAATAAGCTTCTCTCTGGTTATTTTTTTCCCCTCCTGCCTTCAGACTCTGCAGGCTTAGCAAAGGGAGCAACAGAAACTGTTAGATTCAGGTTTTCGATGATTTAGACCATCCAGAGCATGACCCTGCTTTACCTCTAGGGTGATCTTATGAYGCTACAGGCTTTTACACTCACATGCCAACCCCCAGTGGCCTGCTACTGTGCAGTTCTCCAGCAAGGGGATGTCTCCAGCTGAGATGTTGGGTTTTGCCCATGACTGTGATGCAACAGAGAGAGGTCTAGACAGAAGTGGTGAGGGACCCCAGAGAAGGAACCAGCRGGTTAGTCTCTATGGGTGAGATTTATTTGCATTAACTGCAGCAGTCTAAATGAGGGGCATCTAGTCAACAGCATCTGTTTAGACTGTCTTTAATGTCAATAGAGAGAGCTCAGGACCTCCAGAGAGTGGTTCATTCTGACCTAAGACTGATGTGTAGCGAAGATGGCCTGAATTGCTTTCTGAAGGCAAATTATGGTGGAGTGCTAGAAAGGTAAGCTCAGACGAGATGCCAGCTTTTAATGCTGAAACTGCCTGAGATGAAWCCCATCCCCTTTAAATCCAGCCTCCGTTTGTGGATGCCAAAGTTGATTGTCATTCCTGTGGATAGTAGAGATGATCTGATTGGGCAAGAGCATTGAGATTTCTCCCAAACTTGACGTTGTTGGCAAGATGTGAAAACCTTTTTCTCCCTCCTCTTAGGTATTATTTCACATAACATGGTATTATTTCAAACAACTTGCATTCTTTTTATTTTTTTCTCTCACTGGAGATTTCCCACTCCAAATAGCCTAAATGAAAATTCAAAACACATAGTAATGCACAATGAGCAAAATCTTGCCTTGACATTTGTTGACTTCTTTGGCTTTAGACCCTGAAAGAATCCCCAGAAAATTCACTAGTACTATTCAAATACTGAAGCGTAAAATCTTTTGGTAACAACAGCTACTTACARATACTTGTAAACTAAACAAAACCATGAACTGTCTGTGATGTTTGATAATTAGCATGAACTGCAGCATTGCTTTGACCTAACTTGCTAACTTGTCTCCTAGACAAGCTCCATTAATTGCTTCTGCATGGAGAAGAAYGTAGCGTATGCTAAGAACTCCCTCATATGTGATATAGAACAGGCCACCCTTAATGGAGGGAAAAAGATGACTTAGCTTACCGTTATGAGCAATGCTGCATCACTTGTCACCAGGGTGAGAGACTGAGCTGTGACCTGCTTTATTTATCAGCAGAGCTACTGTCAGCGAGACCTTTCCGTGAGCCAGGGCACACACTAGTTAGCGTGTGMCCTATGCTAGTGACTTAATTGTCAGGCAACATCCCTTGGCCCTGGGGCACGACTGTCTATACTGTTAAATTGTTGGAGTACTGTCTGCTCTGGTTCTAGCTCAGGCCAAGTAGAGTTTTCCCAAGCAACTCCCAGACATGGTTTCATGGGGTTCATGTGGGACAAGAACAATTTCCAGTGTGTGGTCAGTGCGTAGCCAGCATCTTCTGTGGCTGAAAATAGTGTCCTAGGAGGATGTGTCATGTCATCTGGCCACTGTGGTGGAGCGCACACAAGAGCAAAGACTGCCCAGGCACATTTCATTTGCTAGTGCAGACACAGCCATGGACAGTTCAACCTCCTGGTTCTGGCTGAGTAGAGCACTTAAGCCAGAGATTTCCAAACAGTGTATTACTGGTGGTATGCAAAGCACTTCCAAGTCAGGGGAAAATCCAGTGCTAAATGTCATTTTTGCTTTCTAAGCACACAGGTTCATGCCCAGTGCAGTGAGTTTAGTGGACTTTCACTTCAGAGCCTGTAGATGACTTTTTTGACTAATTAGGTGCATCGATACAGTTCACGAGCATCCAAAACAGCAGCAATGCAGTGACAGTAAACCTAGCAATAACTTTCCACTGTTGCTTTCCCAGCCTCTCCATGGATATCCTTCATACTTGAGCAGCTTTATAAACTAAATATTCACAGCTCATTGATTGCCACCTGGATGTTTATAGGACCTGGGCAAAGCTGCTGTAATGGAGGGAAGGATAAGACAGGAAAAGAATAACAGCAGTTGCCTCAGTGAGGATTCATGTGCAGACTTGGACTTGAAGAATTGTCTGCCTCTTTCTTAGCCAGGAAAGTGGTTGTTCAAAATGACATCATGGGATGCCCCATTAAATTTGTCTCTCTGTATGCTTCCAGATCAGATTTCACTCAGCAGATTTCACTTGCCAAGAAGCATGCACTTAGAGTGAGACCGGGTTGTTTCTCTCCTGCCCCTTGCCACAGTATCTGTGTCTCATGGGAAAATCCCTAGAAAGAGTCTAGTGTTGCTTTTCTCCCCTTTCATGCCATCAGTCATGGCAGGATTATAACGTCCCTAATAGCGTAACCRTGCACTGAAAACAAGACTGCAGTCTTGAAAGGCTGCACACGTCCAGCTCTCTTTTGGTAGCCCTGGGTATACTGGTCTCTACCGGCACAGCTTGTCTGACCATGTGAAAATTCTCCAATGAGTTTTGTCTCATTGGACTTCAGACATTTATAAAGTGGACATCTGCACTGGCACTAGTCAGCRTCCCCTCCACAGTCTGGAGTGGGACTGGTTTCATCCTAAAACAGAGGTGTAATGGGTCAGATAGATCACTCATCAGCAGTGTCCATGTCTCTCCATGGGCTGTAAAMGGAGGCTGGGCTGTCCTGATGCAACGTGGATGTTTGCGGCGATGTGAGGTGAAGCCTATCTCTTCATTCTATTCCCCCTCCCACCATCCACTGACTCTGTTTTTTCAGGACATGCCAGAATGGGCAGTTTTTGTAAGCTGTAATCTATCCCACCCACAGGATTTGTTATCTAAAACTCAATTAAAGAAACAGAATCAGGAAATGCAGAGGGAATGAGAATACAACAGTGCTAAGTCTGAACACATACATCTATTTGGGGTAAGAACCTCAGCTTCAGGACATGCTGTGACCTCCTTTATTCTCTCCTCTATCCATAAAGCCATGTCAGTTTGCTGTAATGTAGGATGCTTCTCYACTGGTCTATTTATTTGTGTGAAATCTACAGCATGATGTACAAAAGCTAGTCAGGCCTGTGTTAGTCTGCTGATTGACTTCTCTGGAGGAATGGAAATACTACTAGGACATGTAATTGATCTTTCTTTTTTCCATTCTCACCTAGTGGTGATGGCTGTTCTGCTCAGCTGATGAGAACATATTCCCTCCTGCAGCATTTATCTGCTACAGAGGTTGTCTTTATCTCTCCATCTCCTCTGATCTTTACCCCATTTCAAAACTCTTCTGGAAATATATCTTTTCCTCTTCCAAGGACTCCAGAATTTCCATCACTTTTTTTCTCTTTCACTTGACCATTTCCATGTCTGATGGAACATCTGGGTAGCTTTTCTTGCCTAAAGATGTGTGAGGTCTCAGTTGATAGCTAAGTCAGTCTAACAGCTGGCTGCCACTGAAAAGGATGATTTCMTCCCACTGTTTCAGGTTATGTACTTCCCAGTCCTTGTGCTGGAGCTGACCATTAGCATGGCTATTTCCTGAATCAGTTCACCCCATTAATTTGGTGGACAACTTCTTTTCTTCTTTCTTCTTTAATTTTCTGTCCCATCAGTGACTCACTGTTTGGTTGCACGATTGCTAGATCCAGTATAAGGAACTGATGGGATGAGAGGAAGGTGGGGAGAGAGACCATGCTGTTCAGCTTTAGTGAGTTAGATTTCATTATGCTGGAATGTGAAATCTCGTACTTTGCAACATAGCCTAGACTGGAAAGATTTATTGCCTAGAAATGTCTACTACTTGGCTCTGGAGCTACCTCTAGTTTTTTTCCTTATGCAGGCTGATGAATATTGCTGCCACTTGTCAAGCAGCTCTTGATAGCTGGAGATTATAGAGCAGTGTTTCAACCTGGTCAACCACCTTCTTTTGCCAAGGCTCAGCTGATGTACACTATGTKAACTATTTGTCTGAAGTGATTTAACTACAAGATGTACCTGGCTGTTACTTGGGCATTTTYAGGGTATTGAGAGCTTTAATCTGCGAGCATAGTTGGAGAAAAAGAAAGAGCAAGATTTASCTTTGAAATGGTGGAGTCTTACCGTTGAAGGGAGGTGCTGATTCATGGCTTTATTTTCATGGAAACTTGGTGCCAATCAGCGGAACGGTTGAAATGATGCAAAAGTRGAATTACAAGTATATATACTCTTAACGCACTGACTCAGATTTAGTTTAGGGTGGTTTTCTCTTTGTGGCTTGCAAATACTTGCAGGACTGCTGATACTTCTGAAAATGTTTGTCAACCCTGAAAAGATTGTAATTTAGTCACAAAATCTGTGTGTTCATTTACATAATCTCTGCATTTGTATGGACACTTCTCCAGTTATCCTCAGTGGATTATCAGGGGTGTGCTTAGTGGTTTTATGTGTTTAGTTCTCTCTTGATAGACTTTAAAGGCCTGGCCACAGACTGGCATCACTGAGTGCTAGGTGCTGAGCAAATAAGGAATGGGGAAAAACTCCAAACCGAAAATAATGTGACCTGATTCTTCTTGCACTGAAACCATGCAGTTTTCATGACTGGCTGGGTAGATGAGGGCAGAGCAGTGGACRTTGTGTACCTTGACTTCAGCAAGGCTTTTGACACTGTCTCCTGTAACATCCTCCTAGATAAGCTCAGGAAGTGTGGGTTAGACGAGTGGACAGTGAGGTRGATTGMGACCWGKCTGAAAGGCAGAGCTCARAGAGTCGTCATCAGTGGCGTAGAGTCCAATCGGAGGCCTGTGGCTAGTGGYGTCCCCCACGGCTCARTACTGGTTYCCATCCTGTTCAACYTYTTCATCAATGACCTGGATGAGGGGACAGAGTGCCTCCTCAGCAARTTTGCTGATGAYACCRAGCTGGGAGGAGTGGCTGACACACCTGAGGGCTGTGCTGCCATTCAGAGASACCTGGMCAGGCTGGAGAGCTGGGCGGAGAGGAACCTCCTGAGGTTCARCARGGGCAAGTGCAGRGTCCTGMACCWARGRAGAAATAACCCYAGGCACYAGTACAAGCTGGGGGCTGACCTKCTGGAGAGCATCTCTGCAGAGAAGGACCTGGGAGTGCTGGTGGATSACAARTTRACCATAAGCCAGCAATGTGCCCTTGTGGCCARGAAGGCCAATGGTCTCCYGGGCTRCRTTGGGAAGASTGTTGCCAGCAGGTSGAGGGAGGTGATCCTGCTCCTCTACTCAGCCCTGGGGAGGCCTCATCTTGAGTCCTGTGTCCAGTTCTGGGCTCCCCAGTCCAAGAGAAACATGGAGCTACTGGAGAGAGTCCAGTGTAGGGCTATGAAGATGATCAGAGGGCTGGAGCACCTGCCCTGTGAGGAACRGCTGYGAGAGCTGGGCCTCTTCAGCCTGGGGAAGAGAAGACTCATCGATGTGTATATAAGTACCTGAAGGGAGGGTGTCAAGGGGATGGGGCCAAACTCTTTTCAGTTGTCCCGTGTGACAGGACAAGAGGCAATGGGCAGAAATTGAAGCACAGGARGTTCCKCCTGAYCGTGAGGGGGRATTTCTTCCCTGTGAGAGTGACAGAGCACTGGAACAGGTTGCCCMRAGAGGTTGTGGAGCCTCCTTCTCTGGAGATCTTCAARGCCCACCTGGCTGCAACCCTGTCTACCGTGCGCTAGATGACCCTGCTGAGCAGGGAGGTTGGACTAGATGATCTCCAGAGGTCCCTTCCAACCTTACTGATTCTATGGGGATTTAGTTCTTATTCACATGCTTTAGAGAGGTGGTTCACGGTTAGAGTAATTGTATGTCCTTATTTCATAYCCATTCTGTGTTCTTATTTTATTCCTATCACTTAGTCTTATCTTTTGGAAAGTTAAAAGCAAATGCAAACTCTCTGATCATGATAAAGTGTTTCGTGATGTGCTATACCCACCACAGATTTGTACTGATCTGCTTCTTATTATAACTGATGAGCAACGGGAGCCTGTAATTGTTAGCATTCAAATAAGTGATCCTAGTGAATTGAGATATGGAAGATTGCAACTTGCGTTTCAGATTCTCTTAACAACATTGTACCATTTTAGACTTTATTGATAATAACGTTATTGTTCCCATTACCTTTCAAAATGATATTATTTGAACCTGCTCTTGTTCTCTATTATCTCCAGTTCCATTAAACAGGAAGATGCATTAAGCACACGAATTGATGTTTCCCTGCCATTAGCACAGCTCCCACTGGTAGAATCGCTCCTGTCCATTGCCTTTTTTTCCCACTAACATCAAACAATTCAATTCTCCTCACTGTAATCAGAAACAGGCTCATATGAGGAGCACATGAAAACGATTCTGAGTATTAGATGCAATTTAGGAGATGCTGAGTAGTCTGGCTGTCAAGTCAAGGGGATGTTGCTTCTCTTCTGGCTGTTTCCGGGACTTATGACAGAGTTTGCAGGGCAGTCGGTGTAAATTTGCATCACCCTCTTCATGTCAATAGAGTTATGTTTGTTTAAACAAGCTAGCTAAGAATCTGGCTTATGGTGTGTTTGCACATTCATTTTCTTTTCCTGTGTAATTTATTTTTTTTTTTCGGCCTATGCCTCTCATCCTCTTTTCTGGGCTCACTCTACTCAGGTTAGAGATCACTCAGAGCCAAAAAGTGCAGATCATCAAGTGTGGCTCAAATGTGGCAGTTTGAGCTGTCAGTATGATCTTAAAGTGCTGCATAACAGCCCTGTATCTAGAATGAATCTTTCCGGAGAGAATTAAAGGCAAAAATCACTTTATCCTCCTCCCATCATTGTTACTCTGTAATAATAGCAGTTTATGATCAATGGTAATAAGAAACACAATTGCAATTAGGTAACTATAACCTCCGACTTAGGCACATTCAGTCCTCTTAAATGACCATAATAAACATCTGTCTTCAACTGGCTTAATCACCACCTGGAGTGACCATCACCTCTTCAGTGATTCTAGATCGTATGGCATCTAGATAATCTTCAGGCATCTAGAGATTTCTGGTTTCTAAACATCTGAATCCCCAAAATATTGACTAAGAAATGTGGCTGAGTAGTTCTTTTGGTCATTGGTCCATTTCCAGCACTACTGAGGGAGCCACAGGACTAGTTGAGGCTATATTCCCTACTTCTAGAAAGCTGAAAATTGGGAAGAAGAATCCAGGCCAAGTGTCTCATTTGCTTTCAATCTATTTTTCCTTTCTTAAGCCACTATATGATGTTTCCTTGGAGAAGTAACCACTGAAATAGGGCTAGAAGGACCCTTGAGAAATTGGGTCATTCATTCATGGTCCCAGGGCAGGAGCTGCTCCACCTAAATCATTTCTGACAGAGGTTTAACTAACCGGTTCTTAAAAACCTTCAACAAATACAATTCTGGAAAACATAAGCACACCAATATTGCATTTGCCTCTTTCCTAATGTCTGATAGTACCACTGCCATCTTGTTTGCCACACTTTTCTGACATATCCAGCCCCCCAAGAGATATRATCAATGCAGATCTTGCATCAATGTTGGCCACTGTCTTGTCTTGCGTTGTTTGTCACACATGTTTTTTTTTGTGCAAATAAGTACACATCTATTTTCATCTGATTTTTTTCCCTTTGTCTTGAAGAATTTTGAGATCTATCCAATGTCTGTCATACGATAGTGCTGCTTCCACAAACATGGAAACCAGAGTGAAGACGTTTTTGCTTGCAGTTTCTAATTGTTTTTTCAAAGGCTAATTCTGAGTTTTCCAAGAATCCTTCTCCAGGTCTTTGCTTCCATCTTTTCTCATACACTAATTTGTATAAAACTTATCATTTAAAATCTTGTCAAAATCTTTCTTTCTTTTTTTTTTTTTAAAAAAACAAAGATAAAAGTTGTAGCGTTCAGTGCTCGTATGCTTTATTCTTCACTTTCTGTTTGATTTTCACAGTTAGCCTCCACTGCTTGGGTTCAATAAACTACTGAAAGTCTCAGATGCTTCAGTGTCATCTATTTCTGGAAATAAGTCTGTTTTTCTATCGTTCTCCTTTGTGACAAAATGGAGGCTTCTGCTCTACAAAGAAGACTGCAATCATGAACAATGTTCGCAAAGCAAAATTAAATTCAGAATTTGACACAGACATTTTCCCTTAAACCATTGTAGTGATGACAGGAATATTAGCCTCTCAGCTGCTAACTAGCAAAACGTGCTCTAAGAAARATAAGCTCATTTCCTGAAGCATTTTGAAAGAAATACTTTTTTTCCACACAATTTAACATCTTTTCTTGTGATGATTTGAACTTCTTCATGAAAGTTTGCCCATGAATTTTAGGAGAGAATTTAACCCCATGACTCCCCTTTCTCCAAATGTGTTTGGAGAAAAATGTTTTCATTGTCTTATATTGGTGGAAGATCGGGAATATGTCTGTCCAGCAGAACAACTTTATTTTATTTTTTTTTTTTGCGGAAAAGCCTGGAATTTCCATTAAAAGAAAAAATATTTATGAAAATGCTCTTCTTAATATTAGACATTAAAAAAGGCAGAAACAACTAACCAGCTCTCAGAAAAACCTACCTGTTACCAGAGACCCTGTATTTCAGAGTCAGCAAASTCAGCAATATGAAATGCTGGTTTGGGAGCTTCTTCCCAGGCCTTTCTTCTTCCCCCTGGCTTTCATTCCTACCTGCTCAGGCAACAAATCTGCATCATATTGACTTTAAAGCTCAGGGAAAAATCAGATAAATAAAATGTCATAGTAGTTTGAATGTCAACAGCCATGATCASATAATGGGGACTCTGAAGTTGGAGGATGACTAGCCTTCAAAACAAGAAGAGAGGAACAAATCTAGATGTCTTCAGTGTTGTTTGCCAAAATGGGGCAAAGTGACTATGAACAGAAGCTGATGGTGTGTAGTGACATCATCACACTGTTTGGATGAGACATTTTTGTTTTTAATGTCAGTAATTTCAGAGCATACAATTAGCTTAGAAAAAAGTAGCCAGCTATCATTAAAAATGATGGTTCGCTCAGGTGCAAAAGAGCTGTTGAATGGAAACGATCAGTGTTTCTCCACCCTTGATGAAGCAGACCAAAATCAGTGGACAGAAAGATTTTTTTTTTTTTTTTTTTTACAGTCAGCTCAAATTCTTAAAATCTTCGTAGGCAGACATGGTAATTATGGACAAGGATGGGTGAGGTTACTTGGTTTGCATATCAGAGCTTGCTGAGTCACCTTTGTGGAATCATTTTCTCACCCCTAAAAAAGCTCTCTGATGGTGATTCATGGATTAGAGTCAAATTTAGTGACCTATTCCTGAGGAGGAAAAAAGCCTACAAAATGTAATACAAAAATATCATAGGTCATTCCTGGCACACAGTGTAAAAGTTTGTTTGTAGTGACTGATGATTTAATTCCTTGCCATGTGGAGAGGGCTCAGTCCTGCTAGTCTCTGAGCTGATTTACTTCCCATCAACCTTGGGCTAATGTTGGAAAATTTGTTACTCCTCTGCACTTTGGGTTAGCAAGGAAGAGAGGAATCGCTGTATGGCACATCCCTGTGCTTAAGGATGCCTTCCAGAGGTGATGTCAGAGAGCTTATCAGATTAAAAACAGTTTATATAAATGAGTTATCTTGAATCTATAACATGCTAGGTACATTAAGAGTTGGAGGTGTAACTGGCAGATTGGCAGAGTAGGTTCACCTTTCCTCAGATCAGCTGGTGAAAAGTGTGGTGCRAATCCAGGCTGTCTGCCCTCAGATCCGTGCAGCCAAGGAGAGAAGAGGGCATCTGCAGAGGGTGATCCCTCTGCTCTAGGATGAGTGGTCACCCAGCGGTGCCTGTATCACACTGTGTAGGCTGCAATGAATGCATCTAGCTTTGAACTGGGGCACACAGTCCWCACTTGTGATACCTCCTTCCATAGCCTGTCTCGAACTGCTGTGCTGTAGTCTACACTAAACCTAGAAGAGCATCTCTGTCCAAGCACAACCCAACTCCTTCCTTGCTGAGTGACAATCACGCGACACGAGGGCTCTTACMTAGCTGACTTCAGCCAACTTAATGGTCCCTCCCTCTGGAGAACACTCTATTTGAAGACACTATAGCTTCAGGAATAGTAGACCTCAGGGACTTTGCTCAGATGCTGGATTATTATTATAGCTATGGAAAATTATATAGTATTAYAGTTTGGCAAAATCTGAAAGGACTTGGTGTGCATTTCAATGGGAAGCGGGTTTGGACTGACCTCCAGGTTATTTTGGACTGCTGCTTTGATACAGGCAGTTGCAAAGATTATATCAATGCTGGGTTTCCAGGGCAAGCAGAATGAGGCAGATTGTGCCACTTCTGGACTTGAAATAAACAATCTGTCAGGCTGATTCAAACAAGCCAGCCAATCTTTCTTCTTTATACTTTATGTTTTCTTCCCCTGTCAATCCTTGAGTCAATTAATCTGTCATGGGGAGATTTCCCCAATTGTATTAGACAAGTGATAGTCTTTGTCAAAGCACTTCCATGGTTTGACATGAACATCTGTGGAAAATGTATGGTGCTCTTGTTAACAGTAAGTGCCAAACATGCACCTTCCTGAAAGTTTGACTGCAGGGGAGTTTAGGGTGTTTTAAAAGTCCCTCATGCTTTCTGAATAGGTCTTGTTTCCTCCCTCTGTCTCTCAGCTGGTATTCTTTGCATGATAGACTAAACCCTGAGTCCTGTTTTTGGATGTAGATCTAGATTTTTTTTAATATATTCTGCACAAAAATGTCAGGTATCTCCCACAAACAGTAATGTTAAAAAAGCATGTAGCTGTGACACCCAGGTGTCTGTAGTAGCTGAGCTCTTCACAATCCCCCACCTAAAAGCTGARTGTCCACTCTCAGAGGTTCATTCTACAGTCAACGGAAAAAGGGAGAGGTGTCTTCCTATTTTGGGAAGCTGGAAGGGTTGGGTTTCCACTGAGTCAGACCAAATGTTCATTTGGCCAGGATCTTCTTTGACCCTGGTCATGGGGTCATGGGAAGATCAGTGATCAGAGYAGATGCTTCTGTACATTCCTAGAGACTCACCCTACTCTCAGCAGTCTGCAGTTCATGGTACCCCTGAGCCAAATGCATCTTTAGCTTTGTTCCCACTTACACCGGACGCTGAATGTCAGTGAGATGACCTGCTTTCTGGGAAGGCCTCTCCTGTCTGTGGATGGAGCCTACATGAACAACTTAGACAAGCTGCTTAGGGTGAGAACCTTCCCACCTATCTTTATCTTCAGTGCCCCCACCCCCTCTTTTTAGACTTCTCCTTTAGGATGAGATTAATTRTAGCTGAGAAGTGCTGATTATGTTTACTCACCAAAAAGGGAGTGTAGACGAAGTTGTCTGGAAGCATCTATGCTCTCAGAGTCTCCTCTTGACTCCAAGAGTTTCACCTTTAATGTTTAGATAGTTTAAGYTACTAAAATGGTCTCAGCCAAAGGAGAAGGAAGATCTGATGTAGGTAAGAATRAAGACACCTACATATATGAAGATGTGAACAGACACACATGTGCCTTTCCAGGTACCTGTAATCAAAAGCTGAGTGCTTAAAAACTTGTCCAAAGCCACATGKCAAAGTTCTGGCAGGAACGGGAACCAGGCAAATGTTTCAGAGGAGCATATTCCCACAAGGCCAGCTAAATCCAGGAGAATATAAGAAAGTACATGGAAGAAGAGGTACTATGGCCAGTCTTTATGAGGGACTACCTGCCTGAAACATCCTGTTAGTGCTCATCAAGAGTTGCCAATCAGTGCCTATAACTGTACTGAATTTAACATTGCTTGTTTAGTTGATGYTTGCTGGTTGGATCTGGATAATTGCAAATGAGCAGATGAAAGACCATAGGTGCCATAGCTGGAAGGTCAATGACAGGGCTTGCATCACTGGGACATGGCTGTGGTACCACTCATTCCTGMCGCATTCTTTTAAGGCATGGGACAATCCTGATACCATCTGTGTGAGTGACTTTGCCAATTGCCTTTGCCAAGCACAAAGAAGCTGGTGGAAGGAAGAAAAACACAGTTCTGGAAYCGTTACATTTGATCTCTGCTCCTGCTTGCATCCAAAACCAACAAAAAAGGAGAAGATTTTGAATCTGATAATAGATACAGGCTGCAAGGGGTAGAGGAATCCTCCAACTGCAGCAGATTTTTATTTCTGAAAAGTCATCTGCATTGGATGTGAAGTATCCTGGTTCTAACACAAAAAAAYTGAAGGCAAGATGTATTCTCCAACTGGTGCTCTGTGCCTTGCAGAGAAAAGAAGTGATGAATGTGTGTGAATGATACCTCAGACTAGCAAATGCYTCCTGCATGACAGACTCCTCGTACTTTTGGACCAGGACCACATGGGTGGTGCCTGGGACAATTCTACTTTCCCCATCTCGCCCCCTGCCTCTTCATAAATGCCAAATGGGAGGAATGTCTGCACCACAAAGCAAATAGCAGGCTTAAGAGAGGGTATCTGCCTGCTGAGTCCTGCAGTCCATATGCTTTCACTCTACACTTTYGACTCTAGCTCAAACAGTATGGGTGAGATTTGTCTACACTAAAGCTGAATGTTTACAGGATAGATATCTCTGCCTGAGCTAGCCACCTTGCCACCCATTTACTGAAATTTAATCAATATATTTGATGGTACTGAGGTTTCATTCTAACACAGACTCTTCAAGTAGAACAGGTGAATCATGTCCCTAAAGGTTCTGCTTCTCTCCAATTGCTATGGACATAGCATCTACACGGCATCTACACCAGAGACATTCAGAACTGAACCCCTCCTGTGGTGCCCATGACATGCTCAGGTAGTGGAGTGGGATGCGACACAGTGAGTTTCTCCTGTRATTGATTTGTGCTGACTGCACTGGGCTTTTCTGGAGAGCTGGGCTTTTGGCAAAGTGATGTGCAGATTCTTGCTCACTTGCTGCCAGAGGGCTCAAGCTAACCCCRTGCCTGACCATGATGATCTATATAAAGATTATGGGTAATGGATGAGCTCAAATCTGGACTCACCKTGATGTTTTGAGAGCTCCCAGAAGGACAGACAGTTTACTAAATGGGTTTCCAAGTAGTGTAGTCTAAATCACCTTGAAAAACTTGTCTGACTATAAAGGAAAACTGAAATGCCTACACTTAACTGCATTGGTTATTTCAAGAATATGGTGTTAATAGAGAAGGAAGATGTTGGGAAGGCTGGAGCATCATCCCCATCATCATCAGATAAATTCTGCTGAGGCAATGACATCTGAGCTGGTTCCCCTGGTCTGCTTGGACTTTCACAGGTTGCAATCAACTCTCACAACCTTTCAGAAAAAGCCAGCGWGGATTACCTCCATTTGACAGAAAGGAGGCACTGAGCAAGCCACGGATGCAGTRAAGAGCAGAGCTCCCTCCTGCCTGTCCTGTGTCTTTGCCACTGGTCTCTGGCCACCCAGTTGGCAGAGCTCTCAGCCAGGAAAGCACGTGTTGCAGGATGGATTTCCGAAAAGACGGGCCTCACAGCTTCTTGACGCAGCTGGGCCATTGTGAGCAGATGCYGGGAGAAGAAGAGAGGTGGCATGACAATTAGTTCTGTGGGGCACAGTACAAGCTATATATATTAAGAGCAGACCTGCTTGGAAAGCTTTTAAACAGAAATGAAACATTCCTCTTTGGCAAAGTGTTCAGCGGAAAATTTCAACTTGTCAGTTAGACCTTCCCCCTCTCTGCCCTCCCCAGTTTCTTTTTTCCTCAGCTTTTGGCTAAAATCCTTTTGGTTTCCGGCTACATAGAGGAGAAGATTTCAGTTGTTAATTTTTGGTAGAAAAGAGATGAAAAATATTTTGATCAAAATGGATATTTTCCAGAGCATTTTTCACTGAGTTCGAGAGAAAGGCTTATAGATAAAATCTTACCTGTTTTTTGTCTAATAAAAGAAACTACCTCTTTGTGTGAAATTTGTCCTGTCTTGTATTTCTTGATCATCATTGCTAGAACAACACAGCTAATAAGAGCATCAATAGGAAATTTGTGTCTACTTTTAACTAAAAATGAGATTTTCATAAGCAATCACTACCGGCTGAATTCTGCTTCAGTGGAGTCAACCACTTATGCTGGAGGGCAGAGAAGTGCCTAACTCCAGACTGTGTGGTCTTGGTCAAACTGCTTTCCCACTCTGCCTCAGTTTCTTGGTCTCTCTCACATGCTACATGTCTTCCTCCAGGCCGTTCTGTGGGTTGAACAAAGCTTTGCAGAGTTAATGATTATTATTAACACATGACTGTTCTGCTTGTCTGCRTTGTGAAATCCTCAGTGCTGTTCAGCATGACAGCCACCCTCCCAAAATAAATGCAGTTGTTTTTAAACATAGCTGTATTTTTACCCACATATTTCTGAGTCATTTGGGGTCAGAGTATTGATTCCATTTGTCACCCAGCTTTATCTTGGCCAGCGAATGTGTTTGCAAATAAATAATCAGCAAGAAGGAATTCATGGGATGTGATGTAATTACTCCACTTTCCTGCAGGCCAAAGCATCTTGTGAATTGTAATCATACTGTTCCCTCTCTCTCTCTTTCAACTGGCTTTCTCATTTGTAGTGCTTCTGAGTCAATATTTCAGTATTTCACAATGGGTATACTAATGTGTCCCCTCTTCTCTCTTCTCCACCTCCTTCTAGAAGAAAACAAAGCAGAACACAATTGATGTGTTTAAAGCTGGGATGAGCAGAAGGGGATCTGGCAGCCATGCTACAGCGAATGCCGCTGAGCAGGAAGCATTTRCCACTCCTTTGACTGCCTGAGAATCTCAGCCCAGAGAGAAAGAGGCAAACAGTGAAGTCTGTGAGCTTGGCTGGACATAGGGAGATGGTCTCCACAACCAGATCGTGATCCAGATGCAGGTTCTTTCTTTAACTTCTATGTTTTCATTTCTCCAGCTAGGATTGAATTTGTCTGTCCCAATGGGCTGCTTTACTACATGAATGAATTCATTGCGTGCTTCTTCAACCATGCAGTTAGTGTTTGCTTTACAAACACCACTGGCTTTACAAACACAAGCTGCAATTGCATTGCTGTATCCAACCAGAGACCCTTCTTGTCTGTGCTGGGTCTCCAGAGATCCTTTGGACAGGCAATTTGGGGGAAAAGAGGTGCAACAGGTCTGGAAATAGGCTGTCAAGGYCTTGCCTGGATCCAGGAAAAGGTATTCCCCCTTTGAATATCTAAAGGTATTCAAGACAGAATATCTAGGGAGGTCTAGTCCCTGAAATGAAAGATGTTTCAGCATTCCTTGAGTTGACACAACTTTGCAGGCAGTTGCCCTCTACAAGTGCTCTCGAGGGTTGCTTGAGCTTGTAGCCTGACTCTCCTAAATGCTGCTCTGACCTTGGCCCCTCTGGTGGTAAGGATGAATCCAGAGCCAGAAGAGGTGAGGGTGTCACAGCAGGATGGAAACCCTGCACTGGGCTGTCTTTGTGCAACAGCTTCCAGAATTAGGAGATCGCCCTGTATACACWCAGCAGGGACACTTAGATCACCCGGACATCACACTTATTTCTTCCTTTGGCTACATTCCTCTGCCTCATTGGACACCTCTGGAAGGTAGACCTCTCCACTGCTCTCTGATAAAGAGGGATACAAGGCCGCAGCTCCTGACAGTTTTTCTCRTGAGCTCAGCTCCTAGGCTTTGCTATGTCACGTGAATGTCCTGGAGCAAGGGCTGCTCAGCGTGTTTGCGACCCAGCAGTGAGAAGGAAGGAGAYGGCTGTGGTGTCTGCATCCCTGTTCAGCCCAGCCATATCCTCCTGGTGAACGGAGTGGGGAGACACCGCCATCTTCAGCAGCAGCTACTCCTGTGAGGACACCGTGAACAGCCTATGTCAGAGGTAAACATTTGGTCATGGTAGKGGTCAGAAAGCTTTCCCTGATGGAAGCATTGCAGAAGGAAAAAGGTACATGATAGAGGCATTTTAYCATCTACTGAAGCATGAAGCGTGTGGGAGGCAAGCAATCCAGGCCAGGGCCATCAGCGGGCTGATAAATACAGCATTCCTATCCCCACCCTTCCTTGTAAACCAAAAAATTAAACTTTAATGGCAAACAGACAATCAAGCTGTCCTCAGCTTTCTGGTTATGAGGTGTCTTCTGTTCCAGATGGCTCACATGATTGCCAGGAAATATTATTATTAGACTTGATACAAATGGGAGAATCATTGCAAGGTGTAGCATTTCGCTAGGTTTTAGGTTTCATTTCAATATTTCCAAGATTTTTGGAAAGGGGGAAATGTGATAGCAGATGAGGACCCAGAGTTCCCAGGGCTGGACAAGGTGGTGAGGAGAGATGAGGTGTGACAGGAGGTTCAAGACTTCCTAGGCCAAAGGCTGGRATTGTCTTTACAGGTGTGCCACGTGTGTAGCTGTGTGTATTAGAGCGCTCTTACAAACAAAGAAACACACAAAACCAATGAGCCCCAGAGCATTCAATGAYTGAACCCATGGAGAGTGAGAAATGAGAGTTCCCATGAACTAAAACAGATGCCTTCACACGGTACTGATCTATTGTTTCCATGTGATAGAGAACATCGCTTTYCGTGTCAGAGAGGCTCATTCTCTCCTAACATGTGTGACATCCTAGTGTACCCTGCCCTTACTCTTTCACGATGAAAGTGCTGTTTTTCCAGGTTAAGACCTCATGGCCCTGCCTCCCTTTGACCTTTTGTTCTGTAAAAAGATGACTATTCACTTGTTTGGGTCTGCTTAGGTGATCACGTGGTGTCTTCCGTTTTTTTGGGAGTCATTGACTGTATTGTGGCTGCAAAAATATTTATCACCATTGCTGTCCAGTCCTGGAAGGAAATCCCCCTCCAGAGGCTGAATGTCTTTCCAACAGTGATCTAAGCTTTGTGATGCCCTTCTTTGAGACCTTCTTGTAGGGAAGACAACTCCCTAAAGGTTTCCAGCTCTCACAGATGTCAAAGAGKAGTGGAACTGCCTGAGTCTTCCTGGCTTGGCCATGTGGTCATGTGTGAAATGCATTATGAAGTGCACAGAGCCAAATCCCTACAGCCCAGTGCCCATATGCATGGCACAATGCCATGGTCCTAAGGGAGGCAGAACGGCCGCGAGAAGGCAGAGTGCCTTCGGAGCATGGGCAGYGACAAGTAGGGGGATGAGCAAGGTGACAAGCTGAACTCCATCAAAAGAGGATGGAAACAACCCTCCACCAGTAAGGGGACATTTCTCACAAAAGGGTGCATTGTACTCTGATCTTTGTCCTGAGCCTCGAAATAAAACARCTTCTCATGAAGAATCTGGATATGAAGCTTTATAAGCTGACATATAATCCGTTCTGCCTTCTTCAAACTCTCCTTTTCCCATGTGCTATAAATTCCTTGTGTCTTCCTTTCCCATAGATAATAACCAGCTATCAACTGTCCCCATCAAGCTACCCTCCCCTCTACTCTGCAAGTACTATCTTTTCTGTCAGATGGTCTCAGCGTACAGCTCATTAAGCTGAGCTGTCATTTTGAATATAGCTGTGACATTTGCTGCTTCTTTTCCAGATCTGAAAAGGGGCTTTCTGTGTCTGTAAATTCTCCTTCTTTTTCTAGGTCTAATAAAATATATTACCTTTACCTACAAAGTTGTCCTTATTTRTGTAATGAAAGGTTCTGGCTTTGTTCCAGCCCCATATCTCCTGCATGACAAAGAGGGAATTTGAAGCTAARGTGCTGCACCAGCATTGCCCTTGCAGATGGCCAGTGGTCCTGTAGGCAGGTCTGAATGTTAGTCTGCCAGTTCCTGCTCTGCGTAAAGTGGAGGATGCTTTCTTCCCTCCTTCACTATATCTAAACTACCTAAAGAAGGAGCTTACTCTTTGGAGTAAGAATTGTTGATGGAGACATATTTTTTATCATGCTCTACTTGGAGCAGGGGGGTGCACTAGGTGACCTCCAGAGGTCCTTTCTGTGATTCTATGATACGTCTTGACATTTCTTCATGTAAAAACACTCTGGTCTTATGATGGGTTAAGACRGTATGAATAAGGATATGGTGATACCACACCTTAAACTGATACTTGTGTGTATGTGTGTATACATACATATATGCTAACATACATAAAATACCTAGTAGGCTTATGAATTTAAGCTCCCAGGCTTATTTTAGAAGAATATTTGTAGGTCAYCCTTGAGAATCAGCACAGGGAGGTGAGAGATGGAATGACTTACTAAACACACCCAAAGGCTGGAAAAGCCATTGATTCAAGTGCTGCTCACCCTGTAGATACCTGAGAAATACCCATAGTTGCTAGGCTGTACCAGTTGGGGAAGGGGGCTGATATCCTATTACCTCTGTTTCATTTATTGCAGGAGATGGATGAACAAGCCAAAATAGTCTTGTTGAAAGTGGAGAGATGATCCTGGGTTACGCTGAATACTCCCATATTTGTGCCCAGTAATGGTAGATAAATCTTAAACAGGCACAAAGTGCTGGACTCATTTCACCTGATGTTAAGCACCTAACCATGGCAACTAAGAAATCTAAACGCTTGATCTGAAATAAACTGCTTTGCAGAGGTGCTGAGGGCTTGCACCTGCAGCTGGTGGGAGCAGCGCCTTGAAATCAAATAGCGTTATGCAGGGCTAAGTGCTCTAAAAAAGCAGATCTGAAGGGAGGGTGTTCGTCATCACTCAGATGTCCAAGCTGGACATTTGAATCTGAGCTAGGCTTCCTCTGGCCGTGTCACTGGAGAGAAATAGGCATGTCCTGAGGTCATTSAGCTCATCAGAAGATATGTTTCTCATAGAAATGGTGTGAATTGTCACCTGGACTGGCTGGCTGACTACAAGAGAGCCCAAATGTAGATGCCTAATTTTAAGATATCTAAATTTCAGAGAAAGGAATCTCTCCCGAAGCATTTCTAGAGTTCCCTTTCTCGTGTCCAACAAACTAGCAGGGACTCTCAGGCTTACCATATTGGCATCACCTTTGTAGGATACTGCAGTGCCACCATCTCTGCTTCTGGGTGTTGTGATGATCTTTAAAAAGTGCCTGGGTATCAACACAATAAGTGCTGTAGGGAAGCCAGGAAAAATAAATTATTCAGTCTTCAGAGCGGGGTTGGCTGGTGACAAAAATATGGACCACAAAGCAAGCAAGGTGAAGAAATTAGACCTTTGACAGCTTCATTTCTAGCAAGCCCTATCCATCCTATGCAATGAGTGGGTGATGAGCCCCAAAAGCTAGACCAGAGGAGCATGCAGTCATCTCATTCAATTAAGCTGTGTTGCATACTCACACAGAAGATAAATGAAGGCAATTAAAAACAAATGTCTTTGCAATAGAAATAGCAAATTGATTGGAAATTGCACACTTTGTGGGTGTACATGAGTGAATAAAAGATGAGGCATGGGAATCATCTTGGATAGATAAATAAAAAAATCTTGAAGTCATCTCAAACAGAAAATGCCAGGAGAAAATAGTGTTTCATTTTCGAAACTGCATCAAGACATCATTTTGAGAGGATTCAATAACTTGGCCATATGCTCATTTTTGTTCCAAGCTGATCCCAAATAAAGTGTTTAGGATTTTTAGTTTTAATCTCATTAATCTATTTCATTTCAAGGGATTGATTTCAATTCCTTCCCTCTGTCAAATAATAATCTGTTTTCATTTGAACATAAATGTTTTTTTTAACTTTGGCAAGCAAACCAAAAAAAAAAAAAAATCCCTATTTGCCCAGCATTATTGCACAGCAGTCTTAATTCTGGTATTTCCTAATTTTTAAGTGTTTGATCCTGCAGCTCTAATGTTTTTTGAAGGCAGGTGTTTCAATATAATTAGAATGGCTTAAGGGTATCCACAACAGGCCTTTGTCCCATGGGGCCAACCTGTGACTCTACCAAGCTCCGTTTCATAAAATGAAACCAAGAAGCCTCCCAAACACGGAGTTTATCCTAAGATTTATGTAACAAATTAATTTCCCTTTGAGTTCCAATGAAAGATTTGTGGGCCTGCGAAAGTGTTTAGGAAATCCAACCGATTTGACGTCCCCCACTTGGAGCTGTGCTAACTCTTGTGGCAGAATTAATCAGGGAGCAGAATGACAATTCGAAGAGCAGAACGGCAGAGCCACGACCGGTGCYGGTGGAAAGCATGTGAGGCTTTGTGAAAATAATTAACTTCTTGTAAAGGAGTATGTCATCATTTTGCCATGTGGGGATTGAAATCAACCCCCCCTTCCTGCTTATCCCCTATAAAAAAAGGCCTCTCTGTTACCACTTGGATGAAAATAACACTAGATGGGGCTCATTATTTTGGCTAGCGGCAGGTGAACCTGATGCCTTCACCCTGAGCTCTCCCTCCCCAGCAACCCCTTCAGGTCTTTAGAGATCAGAGTCGCTTTCAAGTGAACYTGGGCCAAAACCTGAGCCAGCCAGGGCCCATTTGTACAGTTCCACATTAATCTGGTCAAGTCCCAGGCAGAACTGGATTGAATTTCAAACAAACCTGGGCTGRGTGTGGAGTGAATCCAGGCTGAATTTCTGAGCAGGCATGACACAAATGTAGGCCAAGTTTCAAATGAACCTGGGCTGATTTTTATCGCTGCAGTCAATCATGACTCTTTCTTCTCTCTCTTTCCTTTTTATTTTGCTTTTATTCTGAATTTTGATACTTGGAGCAACACCCTGTCTGCCAACACAAGTGTGGGCCCAATCTTTCTCGCTTCTGTTTCCCCTTCAGTGATGGAGGCAAAATAACTTCTACTTCCAGCTACAGGTTTGTTTCTCATGTCACATCCTTGATGTTAGAATATAACTGCTTTTGCAGCAACCTTGATGGTTGCTAGAGTACTAACAGCATAGGGCATGTGGACAGTGAACACAGAACAACATCATGAACTTGAACACAGTTGAACAAYATCAACTGACYGAGCCCTGCAGAGGCTGGAGATTAYGATACATCTGGAAAACTGAAGAGCCAGGCTGTRTTTGGATAATCCATCGTAGCATCCTTATTTGGGAGTTTCAGCTATTTCTCTGAAGTAGTGTGRGATTTCAGGACATGGCAGATTGACATAGGAGGTGGGCAAACTTGCCCTTGACTCACCTTGCCTTAGACATAGCTCATGCTTTAGAGACCTGTAGCCAGCTATAGGTGGTCTTTTTGTGGTCCCCAGAGCTACAGCTGTCTGTGAGATGCTCCATACAGGGCAGGYCATGGGGCATAAAAAAAAATCTCTCTGCTGGATTCTATTCTTGTTTGTCTTTATTTGGTTTGCCTACCTCATTCTCAGGGTTTTCAGCATAAGGACTATTTGCATTGAAGGAAAGGTGCATTTTGTGAGATCTTTGGGATTTGCGACCACAAAGTGAGGGAGCATGTGCAGTATGTGTAGATGTGAACATCACTGACAACCCAAAGTCTAGACGCTAGGCTTGCTTTCAGCAAAAGCACCATCAGTACAGAATTATGTTTTTAAAGCTCCATACATATTCATCATCCATACCTCCCAGCTATGTTTGCAATAAAATTATTGACCTCTGCTCTACCATGTGCCCAAACCACTGAATCATTTAGAGAGATGGCTCTGTGTTGACACTTTTAGTATACGCAGTGCTCTTCCYCTGTGCTAAGAAGACCTGCAATTGCCCTCTTGGTGTCATAGAGGAATTCAGAATAAAGTGATTATTGCTGGAGTTTCAAATAACCCTTTTCAAGGTGGTTGTTTCTCTCTGGACTAATCAGTTCCACAAGTGCAATAAATTGGACAAGGGTTGCATAGAGTGAGCTGATGGAAAGACAAGGCTCGCAAGCTAAAGCACTGCCTGTAGCTCTGATTCCTACTCTAGGGAAAGAGTGACCGAGGCTCTCTGGGGAAGGTCTGGCTGATCATGTTTCCCCTTCCTTCTCCATCAAGTCTCCCTTTCTTTCCTGTTCTGACTTTCTCTCCTTTCTTTCCCTATTATCAATTTTTTTTTCAGAAGTATTTTCCCTGCTTCCTTACAAACTTAGTTCACGACSATCTTTCTCCACCTAACTTCACACTTTATATAAATTAAGGTAAAGCCTGAAAAGATCAGTGTGATTTCCTCTGCAGTCTGGATATYA
The DNA here is from genome assembly GCF_003343005.1 of Rhea americana. Taxonomy (NCBI): domain Eukaryota; kingdom Metazoa; phylum Chordata; class Aves; order Rheiformes; family Rheidae; genus Rhea; species Rhea americana. The sequence continues at coordinate 1,579,217 of NW_028186061.1, read as the reverse complement.
CTTTTATTGTTGCAGTAGCTGAGAAAGCTAAGAGCATAAGGGCAGAGGAATATTAACCCCATCCAAAGCATGTTGAAATTGTCTTCCGTTGATTTTCTTTCAAAACACCACTCCGTGTATAATAACAAGGCATCTGAATTCAAAGACCTGTAAATCCATCTTCCAGTCTGGATTTGAGCTATACACAAAGCAAAGATTGCTTTGTAAATAGTGTAATGGAGCAATGATCAGGGGTATTACAGAAAACGCGTCTTGTGAAAGATATAGATCTGACGTCTCATCTGAGCCTGCCTCAGGCTTCCTGTGTGAGCTACTGCATGTCACTTAGGATACATTTAAATTGCATGGTAAGTGCTGGTGAAGATTAGGGGTTCAAGTTTTAGCTTGTTTGATGTGTAAATTGTTAAAACTCTGAATTCAGGTTTGAGTCTGAAAGCTCTCAGCTCTTTTAGAGCTAGCCCAGAAGGGCAAAGAGTACCTTGGTCTACCCATAATGTAGATGGATCCTTACCTCTTGGAGGCTGAAGAAGTCAGGCAGAAGTTTCCCAGCTGAAAATGTATATTTTTTTCTGCTGTTAACAGTTCAGACACCCATCTGATCAGGAACTTGCAGCAGTGGGTCCACATACTCCCTACATAAAAATCCAGATTAGTCTTAAAAAGCAATATAAACACAGCTTTCATGTGCCTTTTTTCTTTATTATTGGCCCATGAAAAGGTAAGGATGTATTGCCATTCCCACCAGATGGATGGAGACTGTCTCTCACTATTAGACTTGTACGTGGAAATTCCAGGCAGGAGTTTGTATCAGAAGCTGAAAATTTGTTGAAATGAGTCAAAGGAAAGTTCGGCTTTCCTTGAAAGTGAGGATTTGGAGGGACCTGCCCAAAAGGAAAGCTTAATTTGAAATATCTCTTTAACTTTTCAGCATGTCTTCACATTCTAGAACTGAAACAAAAGGTTCGTCTGACACAGGCTTGTTAAAGCTTTCAGTAGTGACCTTCTCTTCCAGATSTCACATGGGAAGCCCATGACCCCGCTGCTTGCATTCCTGGTGTTCTGTACCAGATTTTAGGTTTATTGAGAGCCTTGTTGTACCAAGGCGTTTAAGCCTTACTATGATGCAGATAAATAAGCAAGGAACAAGAGTGCTAAGGTAAAGTTGCAAGGTGAAAAGGGACAAGAGAAGAGCCATTTTAAAATGCTAAATGTGGATGTTCCTCCAGGTACTGACCTCTGCGTTCATTGGCTAAAAGCTGGGATGTTTTTAAATACTTCCTTTCTTAGCAATGACTTATATTTACATAGCACTTCACAGTTTCACCATCAGGACACCATGCCAATCACATGCAACTCACAGTGGGAGGGAAAAGGAGCTTGAYACCTTTTTCTAAAACCACTCTCTTTACAGAGAAAGAGGTGAACAAACCCAGTCAGTTAGTCTTGAAGTTYAATGACCCTTGAATCAAGACTTCTCTCTCGCCTTGATGGAATGAAGGTGAAAAACACCCTTAAARGTGACTAGAGTCTTTAATGCAAGAGAAAGAAATATTCATGTAATCATGTAATCAGTGMCTCCAGAAATTAGGTCTTTGGGAGAACATGCAGTAGTCTCACACTGAGGTTAATGCTATGTGATTTGGGAACACTGGCCTTTCTAACCGCATACTCACTCAGTCACTCCCTACTTGCTCATCAGCGCTTTGAGCATTTGAACCAAGCTGGCTGAGGATAGAAACAAACCAAATCATAAAAAAATCACATAAATATTCCTGTTTTTAGTCTTGATCTTCAGACAGAAGACCAGCTGAAATAAAACACCATCATGTAGGGCTTACAGGAGACACTCATCTTTCTGCAACAGGAGCTGGAGGCAAAGCAGGATACCCTAGGTCATCTTAAACAGTACTAGACCCTTCCTGTAGGTGATGGAAACCCTTCCCTACAGTTAGGTAGGAAGTTTGACATGTTTTCTGCTTTGTACCAGGGGAAGCTGAGTTGGGAAAGAGAAGATGATGAAGAAAAGAGGAGAGTCCAGAACTTCAGAGGAAAATTGGGACATGCAAGTAGGAGCGAGAGAAGAGCTGGCTGAAATGACTGAGTGAATGGTAAGTAAGTGAACTGAAATAGGGAGAAATCTGAGTGGGAACGGGCAGAAGGAACTGAAGAAGGAAGGAGAGTTAGAGCCAGAACATGTTCATTCAATTGAGTGATACTGCCTTGCTGTGATTGCATTACCCTATCCACAACAGGACAAGTTCCTATAGCTTCAGGGAGGAAGGACAGATGGCTGCCTTAACATGTGAGATTAAAAATATTGGCTGCTCTGAATGCCACAGATAGCTGCTTAATTAATTGGAGAGGAAGAAAACAAWTTGAGAGCTTGTCAAAATGCCTAAGGGTTTCTCCAGCAGCAGGAGTGCCAGGATCTCCACTATCASCTACAAGTAGATGCATGGGCTGATGGCAACCATCTGAATGTCTTCCCTGGCCACTACTAACTGGGTCTGTTAAARTTTATGCTCACTGATACCCCTGCAGCATGGTGCCAGATGGGAGTTGGAAGGAAGCCAAACACTTCTGTTTGACAAATTGGTACATTAAATGAGAACACAGGCCCACTGCTGACCCCCAAAATGTCTAAAAATAGGACACATGGACAGTGAGAAGAATTGGTCTTGAGATCTTTGCTCTAGATTTGGTGCACCTAAATAGATGGTCTGGAATAGATGTCCCTCAGTACTTTTTCTTATTTTTTTTTCCATGATAGATTAGGCATGATTTCCATGCCTAATCATGGGGGATATCTTAAATGACAAATCCAATACAGAGTCACAGTAATAATTATTTTTAATAGTGGAGGCAATAAAAGGCAAAGAAAAGTGAGAAATACRTGTGCATTATTTACCTTGGTTCATTTAGAGAGTGGGCAACAGCCTCTTCCATTGATTATTTCTCTCTGAAAACTTTAAACACAGCTAATGGAAAGGCACAATGGGCTAGTCAGGAGTTTTTCATAAAGTGCCTCCTGGTGTGAAGGTACAACAAGCTGCTTGATAGAGTGGGGAAGCTATAAAACATAGCCTCACTGCTGCGATTGCTGACCGTGGGTAGCCAGAGAGCAAGGAAGTTTGGAAATTAGATTGAAATAGCTCTGTAGCTTTCTGCTCTGCTGCCCCTATTGCAAACACAGCTCCCTGCTCCCCATCTCCTGGGCTTTCTCCCTGCTGCTTTTAAAGAGCTCATTGAAGGGGGAAACTATGGCACAGCCTGTCTTTTCACCTCTCCAAAGCTGTGTCTGTGATCATAGGATCCAGGATATGGACTCCACAACTGCCCTGGGATGGGCAATACTACTAAATTGTTAATTAATACCAGAAACAGTGTGCCTCTGGCATGGCTTTGGCTTGGGCCAATTAACATTTTCCTGGACAATTCCCAGGCAGAATTTGAGGTTAGCATGAGTAGCAACTGGTTATCCTCAGGGCCAGTGGTCCTCGGATCACTTTACAGTGTAAATGTCACTCCAGGGTCCTCTGATGAGTCTTTGTAAGACCAGTGCAATCAAGAGGGCATAGGTCTTTTCTCCTCCTGGGCATCATCCTGTCTATTACTGCTGCTTTCCTATGTTTTTATCTCAGTGTTTTGAGGCTAATACTTTTGTCTTCAAGCTTTGATGACCACCAGAAATCCTTCAAAGTAATTATTTATCCAAGAGGCATTAGCCTAGAGACAATCCCCTTAAAAGGGATGGAAGGCCCACTGGAGATTAGATGCCACCAGAGCTTCCTGCTAAACAGCAGCTCCTTGCTTACCTTTTGCAACCTTTGGCCCCACCTCTACTAGTGAAGAGCCCTGGCCTACGGCATGGCGTAGTCACATGCATTGAGGGTTCAGCACGGTGTGGTAGATGTGCAGCCAGAGGGTGTGTTACATAACAAGATATCTAAAAATCAAGACTATGTTGCTTCATGTAGGTATTTTTTAAAGTGGCTTTTTTTGTTTGTTTGCTTTTTGTTAAGTTTAGTTTTATCTGAGTGGTTCAGGAGAGCATACCCTTCATTAACCTGTTTTCTCACCCGGTGATTACTATGACATTTGGGCCAAAGAGTTTGAGGGAAGAGGCTGATTTCTGGCTCTGATTCAGCCTGGATGTGCACTCTGGAGGGACTGAGGTACTTTTATTCAAACTTGATTGATCTGATTTTTTTTTAACTGTTGTATTTATTTAATTGCCTGTAGAGAATGAAGTAAGTGCTTGGAACAGGAGAAGTCATTTCCCAGAAGGTCTCGAGTCCAAAAGAAATTTGTCCTTTTTATGAATGAGTGAAAATGTTCAGTGGTTTCCACATCAAGACAGATTTTTGAAAGATTTTTGGCTTCTATTTAGAAGAATGCAGCAACTTCAAGTCAAGCCTTGCTCAATACATTCACTCTTTACTCAACCACTTTTTTTTTTTTTTTCAAGCTAAACATTTTCTTAGAACAGCTGTTATATGTTACAGACATTGCCTGGCCGGGTCTTCATCCATATGCAGAACCTGGTCTGTTCACTGAAGACTTGYGTATCTCTGAAGTAACATTATTGACTTTCATCTGGGTTGAATACAGCTCCATATGAATATAACTGTTTATATGGCTAATTCTGCACCAGGTTCTGGTCTCCTCGCTCCAAAACCAGCTGCATTAACTTTGGTGGGCCAGCACAGTGAAAAAGATACTACTCACCATGAAGAATTGGGTTAAAGCCAGATTTTTTTTCTAAGTTTCTGCTAAAGTAGTAGAGGTTATGACGCRGTGGAAGACATTCTCAAAATGCGGCAATCCGATCTTAGGGCAATCAAAGTTAAAATGCAAATAACTGGCTGTTAGTTTCTTTACAACAACAGGACGGAGTCTCAACCGTTTGCTAAGGTTTAATGAACAACCATTGCAATCTCATCAGAGTATAAATACTAACACTTGCTAATTGCAAGTGCAGAGTTGATATGATCAGGTCAACAATGCCAGTTAAAGCAGGTCAAATGCTGAATACTCTTCATGAAGTAACACTAGAAAGACACTCTATGGCTATGAATCTTGTACTCATATTTCTTTTTGTGATTAACTAGATAAACTGATAGATTTTGATGTGTTTTCTGATCGTTTCTCAGTGGAGAAAGGGATTAAATCTCGCAAATAAATGGTCTATCTTTGCTCAGTTGTATTTCAGATACATATTTCAGATAAAGGATTGTTTATAATGGTTGATATTTATTATAGACATGACATGCTTGGGCTTTTATTTATATGCAGAGCATAGCACTTGCCTCTTCACTGAAGAGTTCTGTGAAAATGATGGGCGCTGATGAGAGCAGCCGTCAAATAATTCAAGGCTTGTGCACACTGTGATTAAGCCAATGATCATTGTAAGAAGTCTGTGGTCACCTTGGACCTTGCAGCTGTTGTTGTGCTGTTCATCAGAGCAACCACGACAAGGAAATGCAGAGATGAGCCTGCTGCTCAAAGGATTATTATCACCTACTGCTCGACATGGGGGAGCTTCTCCACTAATTCCCCTAAGGATCCAAGGCACAACTGAGCCCTTTTCCTGCCTTCCAGCAGAGGATGTGACACATGAGATCATGCTACCTGAAAGCCTTTTCAAAACTTAAACATACCACCAAAACCTCTCTCTTTACCCAGTGAGTTCTTGCTTGCTTCAACCTCCCTGTTCTATCAGTCACTCCATTAATATTTGTGTAATAATATGAAGACAGAAATTACTATAAAAATGCAAAATGGTAGGATGAGGAATTGGGCAGAATAAGGAAATAAATTTACTACTGTCTCCTCTTTTGGAAGAAAGTTGATGAATTTGCTATTTTGTTCTCCTAAGAGAGTACTTTTCTTACTCTCCCTTGGATGTTTACAGGTCTAAGCAAATTATTTAGGCTGTCTTTAGAGGTAGTGGAGAGAATGTATGCCCATAATATAGCCCCCGTGTTGGGCTCCAGGCCCATCACATGTCCCTTATGTCCTGCTGGCACAGAGGTGGTTTTCTTAAATATTTACAAAGGGTTCCCTTCAGTTTGGCTAGCTGTAAAAGGGGCTAAAGGACCCTGTGATGGGAGCCAAATGAGACCATGCAGGCTCTGGGTCCAGAGCTCTGTTAGGCAGTTTCTCTGTGTTGCTCTGACTCAAATATACTCTTATTCTGCACTAGTTATGCCTCTGCCTGGTGCTTGTGTACTGGTAGCATACCCTCTCCCAGCTCACTAAGCAGCAGCTTTCCCCTAGTACAGTCAGCCCAAGTCTTTGTATTCTTTTCCTGTRCCCTCCAAAAGACACAATCTGGGGGTTTGCAACCAGGATTTCCTCTGCCCCCCACAGTGGAGAAGTCTTTATGCTGCATTGCAGTTAGTGTATGTGTGTGTTTGTGTGTGAGTAGAGGGAAAAGTGAATGCGGTGTCTGCAGGATGTGGGGTTGTAAGATGCTTTTCTCTGTGGGACATGAAAGGTGTGTGGTGTAGAAAAACTCARGAAAAAATCAGTTCTAAAGAAAACGTCTGCCTGAGCAAAGTGAAAGCAAGGACCTCATCCTGCTCCCAGCCATACTGCTTCTGCCTCTCACATGCCCTTAAAAGCTGTGCAAAGTCCTGTCCCCAGTCCTCCCTTTGAGAGTTTGACAGGCTCCTCCAGATAGCTGTCCTGCAAGCTGGACCTGTGGGTTTGCTTGTGCATGTATATAACCTCACTGTCTCAAGAAAACCTCTCCAGATTCAGACTGGTGGGGCAGGGAGGGACTGCTCCCCGCCGTAGGAACAAGGAAGGAAGCTCCAGTAAGAATCTGGCACAGAACTGCTGCAAAAGCCGTCTCTTGTGACACTTCCAGCCCACTGAGAGAATCAGCACTTTGGTCTCCCGCAGGCAGACACCTGCTCTTGGAAGGTTGACTTCACCCTGCAATCATTATAATGGGCCACCCTCTCAAGGGTGAATCAGCTGCATGACGTTTGGAAGTGCTTTTGAGGTTGTATTGATGTAGAGTAATGTTGATGCTCTTCTCCAATGGTGATGCCAATCTGGGCTTAATGCCACTGCTGTGGTGTGAAGGGACAACACTGCTTCTTGAGCTGCATCATCTGGAGGTAGTGAAGARAGGTCTAAAATGTCACACTCTTATGTAAGATGTCCTGGCATCTGATCACTTGGTTTTCAAAGGGACTGTTGCAGATCTTTCCTTACTGCCAAATGCCTTATTTACAAGATAAAAAATTAAATGCGTCAGAAATCTTCCAGCATTAAAACAGCAGGAAACAAAATAAATTATTCCTGCTGTGGATTTCTCAGGAGAGGCGGGAAACTCCACAGGGGAGGTGATGGGAAATCACTCCCAAAGTCTAATCATGAAAGAGATGTGTGTTATTTTCTTTCTGAAGTCAACAGATGCTGAAATAACAATAAATCATGAGCCTCTGTCATTCTCCTATCTCCGTGGTCTGCTCAGCAAAGCTCTTCTCTTGTGGCCAGGCTGATAGTTTAGCTGTCTCTGTGCTGCAAGTCATTCTGGACCAGCCCCAGTGCCCTGTTCCTGCCATGCTCACTCATTGCCTCTTGGCTTTGCAGTTAGGACATCAACTCTTTGGGGCAAGAGCCACTATCTGGGGGCATATTGTATCTTCAGCCTTGTGGGTGCTTTCCCTTATGTAGCTGATGTCTCCAGCTCTAAGGTGGCTGGGACMTGGATCTTCCAGTGGACGTATAGAGCATGCAGAAGAGAGGCCCTGCCTGGTGCACCTGAGCTTCAGCTGGCTGGTTAACAGAGGTAGGTTTCCTCCTGCCTGCTGGCTCGTTTTCTGCTTTCTGCACTGCCCTACACCAGTYGCTATAATTCTAGAAACTGAGTGTAAAATTGTTTATATTACTGCAATTTTACTCTATTTTACTCTTATTTTTTGTCTTGGAGCAAGCATACACTTAAAATGTAAAACTAAGCAGAAGGAAGCATGGAAATTATTTTCCAATATCTGAGATGCAGCTACAAAGGAGAAAGGAATGAACTGAAGTTTTCTGGGTAGGGATGATCCCAAATTCCAGAGAAGAGGACATCAGGCACACTCTAGAAAACATTTCATAGCAATGAATAAGTGAAATCTTGGGAGTTGATTAGCTGGGGAAACARAAAACCTCCATCACTGTAGGCTTTCATGTTTATGTTCGACAGATGGGATAGAAATGGCAAAACGAAGTCTGCCTTCTGCAGAAGGTGCATTAGATGTCTCCCACTACTACTATTAGATATCCTACTAACACCACTGTGGACTGTTCTGGTCTCCACAGGTGGAGCAGAGCATATCTAGATGTACTATAATTAGAGGAAGTTCAGAGAAGAGCGGCTACGATGATCAAGAGGATGGAAGCATTTCCTTATGAGCAGAGACTAAAAAGGCTGGGACTCTTCARTTTAGAGAGCAGAGGAAAGAGGAAGATGCAATTCAGGTTTCCATCATCCTGAAGGCAGAACTCAGAAATCCTGCAATGCCAGAGCAAGGGCACTTGAATTCAGACAGAGGTTGATTTAAAATACATAAAAGAGAGTACTTTTCAGAGCTGGGAGCAGATCTCTGGCATGTGCTGCTCCAGGATGCTATGGAGGCTGGTGGGACTAACAGGAGCAAAAAGGAACAGGACAAATGGGCTGCTGGTGGCAGCCAGGCTCACATGCTCTCCCTGGAAACACTCTCCAACTGCTGGTAGGGCATTTCTTACRTTCGTATGTCCCATTGGTCTCTGAGCCACAGTGGAAGATGTGCAGGACTTTTGTGTCTAACTGTAGCACCTGCCTCTGCTTCCCCCATGCCTAAAGCTAAGGGACTGATACTTCTAAAGTCACTGTGAGAATTCTGGTTAAATTGCTTTAGCAACACTGACTTCACAGCCTTTAGTGACCAGCAGGGCAGAAAGATGAGTAATTAGTTGTTCAAGTGTTGGGAGTGAGAACCAGCCAGCAAACATTTAAGCAGACATCTCTGTATACCATCTCACTTCTTTTCTTTTCTTTTCCTCTGTGCAACTATTTGCCAAAATAAATCTGTTGTAGGCTGAGATTATTTTCCTTTGGCGGGTGAGAGTAAAAGTTCTTCTCCTGCTTTTAATTGTTTTCTGTCTCTGGAGAAGCCTGCTCTGTTTTATGGTGGTACAGCAGCCTCTACTGTGGAGCTGACATTTGAGAAGTTTTGGGCAAATTTTTTTCTTTTTAATTTCTATTACAGGGAACAAAAGTCTGTTCATATACATTCCTAGCAACAGGCTTTTCCGTCTTAGCGCCAGGTATGCCATTGTCATTGACTTCAGGGTAAAATGCCGGACGGACAAGGCTACACGAGTTGCTTATTCTGATGGAGAATTCCCCAGGTTGTGGACATGTTTTCATCTGGAAATGTGAGTCATGCTAAATTAAATTCAAAATTTCTGGCAATAAAAAWAAATAAGTAAATAAATAAAAATCACCCTCATCTCTCCTTCCCCCACTTTCTCCCAATGCCAACACAGAATAAAAGATTTTCTTCTTCCCCAAACAAACYGTGACATTTGGGAGAACTGTAAAACAAACCTTGGAGTGGGAGGATTGTGAAGAAGTTGCTGTCTGGGGTAGAGGAAATACGAATGCCACTCCAGACATCATCTACTCAGCAGCTCTGGAAATCAACCTTGTCCTGTGTGAGTACCTATCACACAGGATGATACAGAATTAAGGGTAAGTGGGGTTCTTCTTTGAGAACTGGGTTTGAGAAGTCTGGGGTGGTGTTTTTTGGAGTAAAGGCAGCTGTGTGCAATAGGGACATCTCCATCGGTGCTGATGAGCCCTGCTCCCTTTTGAGTTCAYAGTGTTCAACTCAGTGGGATCAGCAGTGTGGAGAGGGTGATTTGTCTCATGCAAGAGTCAACAACTAAAACAGGATTGATTAACCACRCTCTAAATTGCCTATTTTCATCCACTGATATTAGCAGGAGGCCAGCTTAACTAGCAGAAAGATGTTACCCTACAGATGTACAAGGCTTGATTCAGTTGTCAAAACAAGACATCCAGAGCCATTTGAGATATCCAAGTACCTKATCTCTCCTGGCCTCCAGCTGTAATTCCCAAAGGATATTGGTATCTCTAGGTCTTCTTCCACTTTTTCAATCCCATGTAGATGTTCCAAAAATCCCAACACATCACACATGGCACTAGGTGCCTCTATTTAGGTGATTGCRTCCTTCCGTTAAAGGCAAGTGAGGCAAATCCCATTTTTTGTGTCCAAAATGGTAAGTTCTGGGCAAGCATCAGTCCCTATCATGTGGACAGGCAGTATCATCTTTGGATGAAGGSTGTCCTGTGTGGGAGCCCAGGATATATGGGCATGATGTGCCACCAAGAGCGGGTGCAGTCTTTACAGGCTACTTTGGCTGTAGCAGAAGTGCCTGACTGGACAATGGATGATGGTGTTGCTGCAGGTAAAAACAGGTAGAAATGGGCTGTACCTGTTAGGGGAACTCTAGAAAAGCCCGCCAAAGTTTGAAGAGGGACTCCTAAATAAATAACAGCGTGTTGGTCTGCCTTGATCACTCGATGAAGGACACAAAATGGAGAGAGAACACAGAGCAGACTGCCTWGGTCAATGATCATACAGGAATGGGATGTCCTAACACTATTGCTGTATCTCTGCGCATTGAGGAAGGTGAGGTAAAAGAAGCTGCTGAATGGCCCATCTATTTTCATCTTGCATAGCATGTCATGGGCTTTCACTGGCAGTTAGTATTTGTGGATGATTTAGCAGAATATGTTGTTGAGCACCTGATGCTGCAGCTATGTAGTCTTTGATAAGGACTCTTTGAGCCTCCTGCAACAGGCAACATCAGACTTTCTACTTCTTTTGTTTTCTCTGGCTTAAAATCTGATCCTCACTCTAATTTCCTTGGCTTCCCCCTTTCCATGCCGTGGATGCAGGATGAAATGCACCAGTCCAGGAATCATGGCACCCTTTGTAGGGTGCCACAAAATCCAGGCCACCATCCTGTTGSGTAGTAAACTTTCCAGTCACTGCTCTCATGTCTGGGACTCAGGCCAAGACCTAGAGGGGAGCCCTGCTTTTGAGTGAATTCCTTTGAGACTATGTAGCTTTCCCTCCAGTCTTTCTTTCCTTTTTTTTGGTTTCTTTCAAACAATTATTTCCCTCTTTGAGAGAAGAACAATATTTATATGGGCTTTGGTGACTGATAGCTTGCAGAGCTGATGGGAAATTAGTGCAGCCTTAAAATCCACATGGGTGGCTCTCAGTCAGAGCAAAATGAAAGAGGATGGTGTTGACTAATCTCCCCTCTCCCCCTGATGACAAGCTACACATTGGCTGTTGCCATATGATGCTAAAGGGAATATGCAAAAGAAATGTCAAAGCAGAAAGCAGCTGTGAGGGCAAAGCTGGCTTCTTGTGTGCTTCACAGCCTTATTTAGGAGGCAGCCTGACTAAGAGATGGCTCACTAGAGGGAACACGTGAAGCACAGAGTGCAGAATGAGTGAATAGCTCCAGGTATAAAAAGGATGAGCRTCACAGGGCACAGGATGGAGGCAACTGGGCAGGTTGAAAGAGGCTTTTAATGACTGCTGACTTGATGCCTCTTGTGAGCTCTGTGGTATGTGYGCTGCTGGACTTCAGACACTGGCTAGTGGGTGGGAATATCAAGAGCAGACGGCTAGCTTGGATCAATGCTTAGCTGGCTTTGGGGATAGGCAAATAACAGATGAGACCCGAAATGGAATGTGATGTTCCTAGTTTGGAGGCTTCCTAGTGCTACCCTATGGCAGAAGAAGCCCTGAGCTCTTCATAAACTCTGAACATCACTGTTTTAGATAAAGCATGCCAAAAAGGAGAGGAACACATATCAAAATCACATTGTGAAGGTATAGTGTGTGGTCTGGCTTGTGGTCAGCTCTGGTGTGGTTGCAGCTTGCCTACTGTCTGTGCAGAAGCCAGGCAATTAGGCTCTGCATGGAAACAGGATGGTATCCCAGCATCCTGGATCCGTGAGATGTGCTAGCTTCTCCACTGCCAAGTCCCTGTAATAACTTCTCCCTCTCTGCAGAGCGCTATCACTCAGTGGGACAAGGACAGTGACCATCACCTGCAGAGCTGACTAAGAAGAACCTGGAGACTGCAGCCCACTCCCTGTTTGCAGACCTTGCAGGAGATGGCTGAGATTTGAATTGACTCTGGAGACAGAAGAGAAGGATAAAGAGCCTCAGCCCAAAGCACACTTCACAGGTTTTCATCCAATTTAGGTTCTGCATCCTGCTGCCCATGAGCAATACATCCACCTTTCCCTGGGATTCTGGCCAYGGAGCTAGGTATGTCAATTCTTGCATCTCCAGTGAAGCAGGCATGTGTGTTGCACCACTGTTTTTTTATGAACCTAATCAGTACCACTGCTATAATAAATCCCATCTACCCAGYACATAAATTCAGCTGGCATGTGCATTCATCACAGAAGCTTCAACAGCTTCCTGTAGAGTCTGTGTTTTCCAAAGCTTGGCRGCTTTTCTTTTTATGGGTTACTCTGCCTTACAGGGGGGACCACCCACAAACTCTCCTGCTATTGTTCCATTTGAGCACTAGCAATGGTGTGGAAGATGCTGATTCTGCAGGTAGATGCCACCCTGGCTGCTGAACCCAGCTGCAACAGAGAGAAAAAATSATCTGACTATTACAGATTTCTTAACTACCCCCATAAAGAACTGGTCATTTGAGACCAAATGTGTCACCTCTACTATCTGAGCAAAAGAGGGAATCCTGGGGGCTAGCTCCTTCCCTTCATTTACCAACCCTTGTAATGGACTGTGGCACTGGTCCTTCAGGTTTCATTCTTGCATGGGGGAGAGAAAGCCAAAAGAGAAGCCAGGTGTTGTTGGGACAAGGGACTTGATGGAGGTTTCCTGGGGGARCATTCACACAGCAAGAGCGTAGAGAATCACAGCAATTCAGCCAGACAGGGACCTCAAAATGAGGTCTCTAGTCCAACCTCCTGCTCCAAGCAGGGTCAGCTCTGAGGTCAGACTAGATTGCTCAGGGCTTTACCCAGCTGGGTCTTGAAACTTGAGAATGCATAGCCTCTCTGTGCAACCTCTTCCAGTGCTTGGCTGTCCTCATGGTCAAAAAATGCGTTWCTGAAAGGAAAGACGTCTCTGAAGGGAAAGGGGAATCAGGTTAGATTTCACAGCTCTCAATATTTTAACAGAAGTGGGGAAAAATACTTGAGGTACCCTGAGGAAGGACAGATCTCCACAGGGTAAATGGACTTGCTCTGCTGAAGAGCTGAGCCTGGTTGCACCACCTGATCAGACTGTTACTATAAATATGTCTTCATTAACCCCCTGCAGGAGGAAATCCTCAAACTGAAAGCAATTGTAGTTAAAGCTAGCTAATGTATATATTGCAGCAGATGATAAARCAATCAGTTCAGGTTGGGGAAAAATAATTCTGAGAGATTAAAGAATCACAAATGCAATTTGAGATAATCAAAATACAATCATGAGACTAGTTATCCCTCCAACTGCACTTTAAGGTATTGTATTTATCGTCTGCAACAAACAGATAGGTTTCCACCAAGCTTGCATGCTGCTGTCTCTCAGAAGCATCAAAGAGGAGCCAGCAGGAGAGAAAAATGATTCCCAGATCACTCTGAGTGCTTGAAGATTTTGTTGCTGAGTAGAGCAGAATATGTGATTTTTTTCTCACGACTATGACAGTTTAATTGGAGTGCATGAAATTGTTTTCCTTTCACAGTAAATAACATTAAGTTTGTCTATGCCTTCTCTGCATCCATGTCAAAGCTCTCAGCGATTGGTTTTATTAGGGATATGCATCATTTAAAGAACAGTGGAGGCAGTAAACCAAGCTGGGTGCTTAGTCATGTGGTGCAAAAATAGATAAATCTTTAATTGAGTGAATGGGGCCTGTTCTAAAGGTGTTAGTGCCAAARCAGCAATGGGGGAGGACACTGGGTACAAATCTCTGCAAGTCAGAAGATGTCAGGGGTTAACAGACCTGTAGTACATTTTACAATAGTTAACAGGGGTTAACAGACCACAGAGACTGTCACATGAGGCGGGTTTCAGCTCCTGCTTCAGACACCAGATGGATGCTGATCTCCCACCACAGTCTGTAGAGATCGAGGGCTCATCTCAGTTGTCCACACACAGGCCACAAGAGGCATATGAGATGCCCTGAGATATCTCGGACATCTACACGGGCCCAGCAAATATGACGTAAGATCTTTGAGAGGTCTCTGGCTCTTACAATGGTTGATGGAGGCTGAAAAGGAAGTGCAAAAATGTGTCAAATGGCACTGGATGGACATCTGTAGGCAACTGAATCCCTCCCGGTAAATGCAGTCAGTAAAACCTGAAAAATAATTTGGCTCACTCTAGGTCACCCCCAAGAGGAACTGGAGCTGRTGCATACATCAGTAAACAGGACTTGTTCTCTGATGTGCTGTAGAGTAACTGCGAGGCGGCTATATATTTGCTCTTCAAAAGCAGCAGTTCTTTACATGCTGCACACAAGAGTCAACACATGGACCACTGGGCATCCCAGCCTACCTCCTTTTGCAGAATCATCTGAGATATAGGCTACAGGGAAAAGAAGAGGACAAACACTACATTTAGAAGAGCACAAACAGGTCAGCTCAAGATTTGAGTCTGCAATAGCCAGTTGAGAAGGTGAGGAGAGAGAGAAAATATCAGTGATACGGATCAAGAACTACACAACGGATTTTTCCTGAGGTATATGCAGATATGACTTGTCGTAAGTAGGGCTTTGAGGTCTGGATCTSTGCATTCATCTTCAGGGTCCATAAGAGACCAGCCATTGTGGTGCTGAGTCCATATGCGTGCATGTGTTCAGCACAGGTGAACAGTGCAGTGAGCTGGTTTGCAGATTAACAGCATGGATCTGGTCAATACAGCAGCCTTGATCCTTCTCACCTGAATGCTCTCTCATGTTGCAACGGTTGAGGTTTTCACAGTCTTGCTGTGCTGCCCTGGGGAGGATGCGCTGCTGCCTTCCCTCTGTGGCTCAAAGGCTCCTTTGCTTTCACTTTCAGAAAGGACTTTTTTTTTTTTTTTTTTTTTTTTTTTTTTTTTT